>NC_143147.1:64235048-64386343 GCF_059928025.1 Delphinapterus leucas | reverse complement strand
CAGAGGCACACTCTTCCCCTCCGTGAAGTGGGCCCAACAGCCTCTACTCTGATGCCTCACAGAGCCTTGGCCTTGAAGTGAGACCGGCCAGCATGAACGTGAGCAGAAAGGAGAAAGCAGAGGTACGACGCAGGCGCAAAGAACCAGCATGAGTGCTTACACAGAGGGAGTGCCCGTCTGAGCAAAAAGAAGACAAGAAGCAAAGAAATGGAAGACAGACCTCAGCAGAATTCCAGGCGTTGGGTTCCTGGCTTGCTTCTCTCCCAACAGCTGCTGTCACCCTCCTAAGTCTGGGAGCCCCTCAACCCCCCCCCACCAGTGGGCACAGCTGGTGGACGAGGGCACTGGATGTCTGCACTGCTCATGACAGTCAGATCATTCCCTGGGAGTTATTCAGGAGCTGCATCTCCCAGTCCGTCTGAGCCAGGGTACCGCAGAAGTTAAAGCCTGTGGCATCTTTGTCGATGACAGTGGTGGTACAATGACAACAGGCCTGCTGACGTCCATGGCATTCCTTCCCGCCCAGCCCAGGAGCCCAGGAAGCTCATTTAGAGTGGACGCTTCCCCCCAGAAGGAACAGCTTCCTCCATCTGTCCCTGCCTGGGGTAAAAGGACGGAAACACTCCAACGAAGATAGCTTTCCCTGGGCCTGGCCACAGCCAGTCCTAGCCAAACCTGGGAGAACAGCCAGGACCATTTTTTAATTCTTTTGCAATAAGCATTTTCCTTTCTTCATTTGCTGGTTGAATAATGCAGCCTGTAAGAAAAGGGCCCTCAGCACAATTCTGGTGCTCGTTTACAATGGAAATTGGAAAGACAGGCGAAACGCATACTGCAAAATGCATTTAAAAGAGATGATTCAATTGGATTTGGCAGCTCTGATATTCGGCACCAGAAGGAGGAAATCTGTCTATGACTTGAACATGTATAATTAAGATGAAAGACTTAAGTATCGGGTGCATTTCTATTTTTTTTTTTTTTTTTTTTTGCGGTACGCGGGCCTCTCACTGTTGTGGCCTCTCCCATTGCGGAGCACAGGCTCCGGACGTGCAGGCTCAGTGGCCATGGCTCACAGGCCCAGCCACTCCACGGCATGTGGGATCCTCCCGGACCAGGGCATGAACCCGCGTCCCCTGCATCGGCAGGCGGACGCTCAACCACTGCGCCACCAGGGAAGCCCTCGGGTGCATTTCTTAAGGTGTCACCGGCTCTGTTGACTCCAGGCGTTCTGATCAGTGGTAAGGAGCATTTATTTCTGAAATCTGAATAGCTATGAGTGAGATGCCTTTCTAAAACCAGCTCTATGGAGCCAAGTCAAACCCTAACACTGCACAGCTCATCAAGTGGGGCGAAGACAGCCAGAGGAAAGGGAGCCTCGGGCCCAGCTTTGATCTTTCCCCAAGGTGACCCCCTAAACCGTGCAGGCTGAGGTTTAGGCAAAATCGAATCCATTTGGTGTGCTCTGTTTTCTGTTGGGTGTGTTCTGGTGCCAACGGAAGCACCAGTGCCCTGGGAACTGTTCCAGCCTGAAAGTAGAGAACCTGCTTTGAATGTTGGAATCGTGGGCTTTCAAAGAGGCAAACAGGCATCATGAGAAAAGCGAGGCAGTAGGAACCAGGAGACCAGGGCTCACAACCCATCTTCACTCCTTGCTAATTGTGTGATGTCGGGCAGGTTACCTGTTCCCTCCGTGCCTCAGCGTTCTCATCTGTAAAATGGGGCTAAATAATAGACCCGCCCTCATAAGAGAGTTAAGAGGGTTAGGACAATTAAATGAGGTTGTCCACGTAAATTCCAGCATCTCGCATCTAAGCAGTGCCCACAACACGTGAGCTGTTACTCTCTTTGGCCCTCTTTCTCGAGCCACCCAAAGTAATCTCCACTAGCCAGACTTGGCTCGCTCGCTGGACCTGCTGGGCCTCTAATCCGTGTGGAAGCCAGAACGTCATGACAAAGTTCCTGCAGTGTGAGATGACTCAGCGATGGAATTTCTGGCAGCCCAACAGCCTCCTCCAGGGAGAGCGGAGGCCTCACAAGGATGACTCACAGGCGGCATGGGGGAGGGGGTGGGGGAACAGAAAGCTGAAACTGACACAAGTCATGTGACCACCCCTGTCACATGCTTGAAAACTCATTTTCTTAAGCAGGGCTGGAATTTCCCTGGGACTTCTAGGGTCTCCGCGCTCTCTTTCTCTCTTTTTCTTTTTTTCAGTTGGGAGATGAAGGAGGAGACCGGGTCTGAGCTGTGGCCGCTCCACTTAGAGGTCTGGCCCTCTCCGGACAGAATGCGGCCAGACCGTGTGTGACAAAGGCGCTCACCCCACGCTCTCCCTGAGCAGCCCACCCTTTTCCTGGGGTGAGAGGAAGGGGGAGGGAAGGAGCAGCAGAAGCCACAGTGCAAAGAAAGAAGACGAAGAAGCTGTAACACAGGGAACACGTGCAGGTTCCACATCCAGATATCTCACAGGCTGCCGCAAAGTCCCCAGAGCGGCCACACTCCCTGGGGGGCCGGCCAGTGCTTTCCTACGCATGCCTGCAGCCCAGCCCCGGTCCCCAAGACCGAGGGACCTGCATCATGTGACCAGAAGAATCCAGCCCCCTGTGGCCCCACGGAGCAGGGAGGAAGCCCCTCCCACTGAGAGTGGCAGCCAGAAACAAGCTCAGGCCAGTTCTGCACAGGTGGGGAAACCGAGGCCTGCTGTGGCTGAGCAGAGGGCTGAGACACAGTGGGGATCCGGCACTCCCCGCCTCCTCCTGGCCCAGACCATTGGGCCACACTGCCCACCTGGATCCCAGGGTGCTAGAGTTACATGCAGGTGGCTTCAGATCCTCCAGCTCTGCCTCTTACCAGCTGTGTGATTTCTGGAAAGTTACTTCACCTCTCTCATCTCTCTGTCATCACCTGGAAATGGAGCAAAAGTGCTTTCTTCAGAGGTGTGCAAAGAACTTAAACAGTTTGCTCTCTTTCCTCTCCTTTTCCTGACTTCCCGTCTTGTCCCATCTGTTCTTCTTTCCTTCCTCAAAGCTGCCTAAAGCTCAGTAACACTCATGCCTCTGTGACCACTCACCCTTCAGCATCCCAGCTGCGCAGTGATGCGCCCACACACACATGATGGTAAGGCCCTCAGCTATCTCATCTGATGGAGAGTCAGAGGCTGGAAATATACAAGGACACACCCTCTGAGTCTTAAGGGAAGCCCCAGGGCTTCGCTCCCTAAGGCAGAAAGGGCCTGAAAGCCCCCAGTCCGGAGCTTCTGATGTAGTGTAGCGTGGAAAATTAATGTTTCTGGTTTCACGAGTCTTGCTTATTGCTTTTTACCTTCCAAATCAGGCATAGCTTATAGGAACCAAAGCAATCTGAAAAGAGCAGGGAGAAACGAAGACAGAATCAGAAAAGCACAGCGGCTGGGCTCTCTTAGGGAGGGGACACAGGGCAATAGGTTCTGAGGACATGCCTGCCGCTTCACTAAACAGAGGGTGACGTCCATGCTCCTAAGCCGTCAGGAGACAGGGACTAGCTAGGCTGCTGCGAGGTCCCACGATGCTGGGGTTGATGGTCTACCAGAAGCCAGAGGCAGCACCCCAGCAGGTGGGGGACCAGGTTGACAAGGGAGTGGTGCTAGGAGAGTCCCAGAAGCCGGGCCTGCTGTCCCAGGCAGGCTCTCACTGTCACAGAGGTGGGTTATCACTTTTCTTTTAGCAATTTCGTCTGTCGGAGAGGCCAAACCAGAAAATATAAAAGGAAATGCCCTCTGAATGTGGAGGACCGTCCCACCGGACTATGTTTTGAGACTTGATAACCTAAGAAAGGAGAGAAAAGATATTTGGGTCCCCAGCCCAGAGCTTCTGATGTCATAGAGTGTGAAAATGTAATGTCTCTGGTTTCACAAGTTTTGTTTCATTTCGTTTGTTTTTAACCTTCCAGATCAATGGAGTGATGAGGCTGGAGAAAGGAGACTGGCCCCCTGTAAGAGGCCAGAAACTGAGCAGAGGGAACAGGGCTTAGGACACAGCGGAGAAAGATTTCACTCAAAAGTGTGAACTCGGGGCATTTTCCCGCTGGAAAGAGAAAGCCCCTAATATCAGACATCTGGTACCCTGATCATAGTAAATGTAAAAGATATTAGTACTTTGGGAGTTTCTGTGAGGTTGGGCTTATTGGGAACGTTGGTTTGTAAGAGTGTTGGGGTCTAATTTTTTTTTTTTTTTTACTATATGCATGGCATTCTCCCTCAGTAGATTTTTGGGCTTCAAAGTGGGGAGGCTGATTCTCGCTCTTCATACACTCCCCATCACCCAGAGGAAGACTCTGCAGTTGGGCTTAAGGGTTCAGAGAATGGGCTCTGGGGGCAAACACAGACCCCCTCCAGCCACTGCTTAAATGATGGTCTTGGGCAGCGTGTTGAACCTCTTGATGACAACTGTCCACGGCTGCTCATTAGCCATCCTCCCATCCTCTCCCTGCAAAGCCCACCTCCTGCTGCAGACGCTGAAATCACCAGGGACTCATTTCCCTGCCTCCTTACAGCTCGGACACAGACACGTGACCAGTCCCGGTCAACGAGGGAATCTGTTTGGGGATCTCTGGGAAAGATTGTCCTGCCTTCTGTCTTAAGAGGGAGCAGGGAGAGAGACAGAGAGACAGAAAGCCAGAAAGAGGCAAAGGAAGCTCTTTCTTGCTCCCTTCTCGCTACCTTTGAACATGGATGGATGAGCAGGCAAGGCTTGGAGCTGCTGCTGCCCTCCTTGGATGAAACGGAAAAACCTCAAAGAGGCCGACCAGAGCCCTGGCATGACTGTGAAGCTGAAGTAACCCCAGAGCACTCACCTCCAGAGGCTTGTGTAAGGAAAAAGAAGACCTTCTGATTTAAGTCTCTTGGCTGGATGTTGTTACTTGCAACTGAACGCACCCCTCTCCAAGCCCCGACATGCACAGCTGTAGAATGTCACCCTGGGTAGGCACCTGCCCGGTGGCCCAGGGAGGCAGGGGAACAAAGCCTGAGCTTTTGGGAAGAGAGAGAAACTGTCAAGGAAGCGAGCTGGAGAGGCCATGAACATCTGACCCTTCCAGAAAGTGCTGCCCAGGCAAAATGCCAGGCGAGCTGCATTTCCAACCCCTGATTGCATTAATAAGATAATGATGAGTCATTTAACTTTGCCTCCGAAGAGTGAAGCAAATTACCTGTGTCTATATTGCTTAATGATGGAGGCACTAACAGGACCTTTGCCGCCTGCGGAACTGAAACTGACCCATCCCAGGAGGCAATTTTCCGCCCGTGGGTTTGCCACTTGACTGAAGCATCCGTCAGACGGGGACTGCACCCCCAGCACGCACTCCACGTTAGCTGATGCCCTCCACTGCGCTCCCCGCCCCCCCCCCCACCTCATGGGCTCTGGCTCTCTTAACCCGATGAGATTGATGTCATTAGTTATTTCCTGGACATGAACCATTGGGTCCCCATTAGCCAACATTCAGGTATCCGGGTGTGAATTTTCCACTTTGGCTACGTTTCCCCAGAGGAGTATTCAGCCGAGCCAGAGTCCTGGACTCCTCCACATCTGCAGCAAATGCCAACGCCCCCCATGGCTTCCAAGCAGAAGGCAATGAGACAAATCAGGATGCAGCGGACCTCACGGGCCCTCCAAAGGCCAGAGGGGCTCTTTGGGGTTTTCCATCATTCAGGGTCTGTAGATTTCTTTTTTTGTTTCATTTCCTTTAATTAAGATATGATTTCCATATGGTAAAACTGACCCTTTAAAAAAATAATGGCTCTGGGAGTCTTAACAAATGCATAAAGTCATGGAGCCATCACATTTGAGATGCAGAATGGTTCCATCACCCCGAAAAGTTCCCTCACACCCTTTATGTCATCCTATCCTCCTTCTCCCAGCCCCTGGCCACCACTGATCTGTCTTCTTTCCCTACAGCTCGGCCTTTTCCAGCATTATATACACTGCATCACCAGTGAGTCCAGTTTCTTTCACTTAGTAACCTGCCTTTACGATGAATCCATGCATAAAGAAGATGTGATACATATATACAACGGACTATTACTCAGCCTTTAAAAAAGGAATGAAATGATGCCATTTGAGGCAACATGGATGGACCTAGAGATCATCACACTGAGTGAAGTAAGTCAGACAGAGAAAGACATATATTATATGATATCACTTATATTGTGATCTAAAAATAATACAAATTAATTTATTTACAAGACAGAAACAGACTCACAGACTTAGAAAACAAACTCATGGTTACCAAAAGGGGAAGGGGGCAAGGGATAAATTATGAGTATGGGGCTAACAGATACACATCACTGACATTCACAGAAAGATAGACAAGATGAAAAGGCAGAGGGCTATGTACCAGATGAAGGAAAAAGATGAAACCCCAGAAAAACAACTAAATGAAGTGGAGATAGGCAATCTTCCAGAAAAAGAATTCAGAATAATGATAGTGAAGATGATCCAGGACCTTGGAAAAAGAATGGATGCAAAGATCTAGAAGATGCAAGAAATGTTTAACAAAGACTTAGAAGAATTAAAGAATAAGCAAACAGATGAACAATACAGTAACTGAAATGAAAACTACACTAGAAGGAATCAATAGCAGAATAACTGAGGCAGAAGAACAGATAAGTGACCTGGAAGACAGAATGGTGGAATTCACTGCTGCGGAACAGAATAAAGAAAAAAGAATGAAAAGACATGAAGACAGCCTAAGAGACCTCTGGGACAACATTAAACGCAACAACATTCGCATTATAGGAGTCCCAGAAGGAGGAGAGAGAGAGAAAGGACCCGAGAAAATATCTGAAGAGATTATAGTCAAAAACTTCCCTAACGTGGGAAAGGCAATAGCCACCCGAGTCCAGGAAGTGCAGAGAGTCCCAGGCAGGATAAACCCAGGGAGAAACATGCCGAGACACATAGTAATCGAATTGACAAAAATTAAAGACAAAAATTATTGAAAGCAGCAAGGGAAAAATGACAAATAACATACAAGGGAAATCTCATTAGGTTAACAGCTGATTTCTCAGCAGAAACTCTACAAGCCAGAAGGGAGTGGCATGATATATTTAAAGTGATGAAAGGGAAGAACCTACAACCAAGATTACTCTACCCGGCAAGGATCTCATTCAGATTCAACGGAGAAATCAAAAGCTTTACAGATAAGCAAAAGCTAAGGGAATTCAGCACCACCAAACCAGCTCTACAACAAATGCTAAAGGAACTTCTCTAAGTGGGAAACACAAGAGAAGAAAAGCACCTACAAAAACAAACCCATAACAATCAAGAAAATGGTAATAGGAACATACATATCAATAATTACCTTAAACATGAATGGATTAAATGCTCCAACCAAAAGACACAGGCTTGCTGAATGGATACAAAAACAAGACCCATATATATGCTGTCTACAAGAGACCCACTTCAGACCTAGGGACACATACAGACTGAAAGTGAAGGGATGGAAAAAGATATTCCATGCAAATGGAAGTCAAAAGAAAGCTGGCATAACAGGTACACATCACTATATATAAAATAGATAAACAACAAGGATTTACTGTATAGCACAGGGGACCATATTCGATATCTTGTAATAACCTGTAATGGAAAAGAATCTGAATATATATATATGTCTGAATATATATATATAACTCAATCACTTTGTTATATACCTGAAACACAATATTGTAACTCAACTAAACTTCAATTAAGAAAAAAAGAATGACGGGACTTCCCTGGTGGCACAGGGGTTAAGAATCCGCCTGCCAATGCAGGGGACACAGGTTTGAGCCCTGGTCCAGGAAGATCCCACGTGCTGCGGAGCAACTAAGCCCGTGCACAACAACTACTGAGCGTGCTCTCTAGAACCTGCGAGCCACAACTACTGAGCTTGTGTGCCACAACTACTGAGACTGTGCGCCACAACTACTGAAGCCCACGTGCCTAGAGCCCGTGCTCCGCAACAAGAGAAGCCACTGCAATGAGAAGCCCGCACACCGCAACGAAGAGTAGCCCCTGCTCGCCGCAACTAGAGAAAGCCTGCGCACAGCAATGAAGACCCAATGCAGCCAAAAATAAATAAATTTATTTTTAAAAAAGAGAATGAATGTGATAAATTCCCTTTAAAAAAAAACGATGTATCCATGCGGTTTCATGTGCAATAGTTTGTTCCGTTTTAGTGCTGAGTAGCATTCCACTGTGTGGACATCCCATGGGTTGTTTGTAGGGTCCATGGGTGTACAATGGGCTCTTACCTACCCTAAGCCAAACACTTGAACGTGTGTTATTTCACTTAACCCTCAGAAAAAACTCGGAGGCAGGTGCTGTGATCTCCATTTAGAGTTTCTTGAGCAAGCAATTCCTGGGGCCCCTTTCAGGGCCTGGGCAGTGTGCAGTGTGCTGGGGTACCAGGTATCCACACACAGTCCTGCACCCGGGGGGCTCCTGTCTGGGACCCTCCGTCTGCCCACCTTGCAGGATGGGCACTCCAGGCTTTCTTTCACCTGATGCTGTAACACCACATTCCATGGGCGTGTGGCCCTGGAAGAATGGTCCTTGTGGTGTGTGTAAGGAGGAAGACACTCAGCCAGCCGTGAGACCGTGGGGAACTGACATCATGAAGCAGAAAAAAGAGGCGATCAGAGATGTGTCTTCCTGGTTTGTGCCCTTGAAACCATCAAATTGCAGGTTTTACTAGATAGACATGCCAACCACTGCCTGCGGGTAATTATAGTTATCCCCGAGGCCTGCTGCCCCCTGATGTCCAGTCTCCATCATGCGTACTTAGGCCATAAAAACAGGAAGAGGGAGGGAAGGGCAGGGAGGGGGAGGAGCCAGAGTTCCGGGTACAACGGTCAGGACTTTTCTCCCACCTGCTGCTCCAGGCAGCACCTGCCCTGAGAGGGGCCATCCTGCTGGGAAAGACAACACCCACTTCACTGCCTCCCATGAACAGCTGTGGATACAGTTGCAGAATCCCAGTACAAGCAACAATTTGCCAATTTACATGTCCCCAGGGGGAGAAGCAAGAGTGGCTTCCTGAAACTCTACTTAGGGGCTTGGGCTCCTGGGATTCTGCCAGCTTTCTCTGAGCACTGACTACCCCGTCACACTCCCCTTCTTGGCCTGAGCCATCGAAGGGTATCCCTGAATGGAGCATCTGAGGCAGGGGTCTCAGATCATTTCCTCTTGGGAGGTCCCAGGCAGCGCCAACACTGGGCAGGAAGGTGTCCCAGACATATGTGTTCTCTCTGCCCCCAGAAGAGTTTAATAAAAAGCAACGGAGCAATATTTAATAGAAGAAAGGGGTATGGGATGGAGAGAGGGAAGGAGGGAGGGGCCAGGGAAGGGAGGGAAAGAGGATTCCATAAATCCAGTCTCAGTTCTTATTTGACAGAGAAAAAAACTTCATCTCACCAATGTAATAAAGCACGAGAATTTTGGATTCGAACACCAGGTTGGATCCCTGTTCTACCACTTATGAGCTAGGCAAATGACTTTACTTTTCTGAGACCCAGTTTCCTTGTCTATAAAACACTGATGTGGGAGGGTGGGAGGGAGACGCAAGAGGGTGGAGATACGGGGACATATGTATATGCATAGCTGATTCACTTTGTTATATTCACTTTGTTATAAAGGAGAAAGTAACACACCATTGTAAAGCAATTATACTCCAATAAAGATGTTAAACACAAACACTGATGTGTATCTCTCAAGATCTAGGAGAGGACTGCAGGAGATCATCTAAAAGAAGACCTCAGCCCATCTCAGGGCACAGAATACCTGCAGAGAATAAACGGCAAGTACCGCTGCTGGTTTAGTTTTTGTGGCAGCCCCCTGAGCTGGCCTTGGTGCAGGCCGGCCAGACACAGCCAGTGCCTCCCGGTCAGCCGTCCCAGCCAGCAGCTGCAAGGCACGTGTTTCTAAGACCTCTCCCCGAACCAGACCCTGTGTGTCTGCACACATCGCCTGCCTCACCTGTGAGCACGAGGCTGGGGCAGGTGGGGATGCTTAGGGTTCATTGGAGCCCAGGGTCCCCCAGGCCTGAGCTGGAGGAGGGCGGGAAAGGACTTTACTAAAATGGATGTCAGAACTCCGGTCAGCTCTCATCCAGCAGCTTAAGCTAATTATTAACCACCGCAAAGACGCCGGGGGCTTTCCACTGAAGGTCGGTACGTCTTCTTGCTGTGATATCAATGCGGGATGGAGCACAGCCCGGGGCATACAGCACTCGAGAGGAAACCCCACTGTCGATGGCCACAGACACTGCCCACCTTGTCCCTGTGAGCTCCTTCCGGGGGCCACCCACCTGCATCCAAGTTCCCGTTGGCCCCGCCCCCCGGCGGGGGCTCTCTCATTCAACTGGGCCACCAGACCTGTCCCCGGCAGCAACCACAATGATTAATGTTGCACGAGGGCTACTCTGCGCTCAGCATTTCACATGCATTGTTTTATTTAATCTTCACGGTGATACTCGGCCGGGGAGATGTCATTCATATCCTTTGATAAATGAGCAAACAAGGCTCAGAGTGGGTAACCGCCTGCCCGGTGCTGCGCACTGCTGAGTGACAGGTCCCTCTGACATTCGCGAGCCTCCTCTTAACCACTCCCCTGCACTCTGCCCCGGGCCCCTGTCTACCAGCTCCCGAAACCCTTCGCAGCTCTCCCTGGCCTGTACCCCAGATCTGAGAGTGCGTTACCAGGGTGCCCAGGGAGACTTGCCAGCGTCCTCCCTGGAGACCCCAAAGGAGGAGATGGAAGTGGGAACGAGAACGATGGAAAGAGAGCTTAGCCCTCCCGTCGGGACAGCCCTGCTCGTGAGGGCGGGACCCAGAGAATGAGGACAGGCTGTCCGCCAGGACCCAAGACGCTTGCCATGACGGGGCAGCTCTCATGGCCCCAACCCTCCGTGCCCTGGTCTCCTGAAGTGGCATCAGCCTGTCCCCTGTCATCACTATTTATTGTAATTGCTGCATTCTATTTCACAGCTACTCCCTGGCGGTCATCAGGATAAAAGCTGTCTCCTTTAAGTCATTACACAGCAGACTTGTCCTCAGGAAGGGAGGGTCAGGGAAGCCATCTGACTTTGGCAAATACTTAGGTCCCTCACACTCAGGGGCCAGTACAGCACCCTTGATTCTATTTACTTTGCAGCTCAGCGGAACCATTTCAGGGTAGAAATCCCAGGAAGCAGCCGACTGACTTATGACTCTTCCAAGAGCCCCAAGCAACCCCTTGAATGGAAGGCATGGCTCGAGGTCTCAGAAGGGTCCGCACACTGACTCCGGCCCCTCACCCTGACCCAAGGCCCTTGGGGGAGAGGAGGACGCCAGAAGGGGCTCTGCCCCTCCCTCCCCATCTCCTCAAAGGCCACTCTTCACCTCTCTCAGTGAAGACCCATTTCTCCATGGATCTTTCCAGCTCTAGAGAACAAGCTTAAAACCTTTTGGTCAGGGGACTTCCCTGGTGGCCCAGTGGGTAAGACTCCACACTCCCAATGCAGGGGGCCCGGGTCCGATCCCTGGTCGGGTAATTAGATCCCACAAGCAGGCTGCAACTAAGGGTCTGCACGCTGCAACTAAAAGATCCCGCATGCCACAACTAAGACCCGGAGCGGCCAAAATAAATAAATAAACAAACAAACAAATAAATAAAACCTCCTGGTCAAGAATTCTCACAAACTTGTGTTTCTTTCACTTCCTTGCGGGGGCCTCTTTTTTCCCACTGGATGCTCACATTCCCGGCACCCACTCCCCCTCCACCCAAGCCCAGCAAAACGCATCTGAGCCAGGTTTTTGTCCCAGGGTGGAGGGGGGAACACTGGCTAGAAACTGCTTCCTTTCCTCTTCCCACCGTCACTTCTATCAGAAATTTTTTTTTTTCTTTTGCGGTACGCGGGCCTCTCACTGTTGTGGCCTCTCCCGTTGCGGAGCACAGGCTCCGGACGCGCAGGCTCAGCGGCCATGGCTCACGGGCCCAGCCACTCCGCGGCATGTGGGATCTTCCCGGACCGGGGCACGAACCCACGTCCCCTGCATCGGCAGGCGGACTCTCAACCACTGCGCCACCAGGGAAGCCCCAGGAATTATTTTTAATGGGTGCCCCATGGCCCTTCCCTGCTCCCAAGGGGGAATAAACACTTAAGGCAATTGTTTATTAACAGCCCTTGGTGTCACAGGTAAAATATAGATTAGAGAGGGAAAGCCAGGAATCGCACTGCCATCTGTCCTGTTCTGAATGTCATTACGCATTCCATCGTGCCGTATTGCCGAGATGATTAGTGACATCGAATGACTTCTGAAAAATGATTATGTGCCATTGAAGGCATTAGTCTGTCTGAAACCAGCACAAACAAATGGCCGTGTACGGATGACTCAGCTGGGGAGGCTGGGTGGTGTGACAGAGTGGCCGGGGTGCCAGTTAATTAGCGTTGCCTCCAGGTAGGAGAGGGGCCAGGGCCACCAAGTCCAGAGCTGTGCCCTAGCTGCGGGAGCCCCGGTCCTCAGGAGGGCAAAGGGCCTCTGGGAGTCAAACTTTTCCTGGGGAAGCCTGAGGATCTGGGTTTGCTTAGCGGGGGCTGCCCGCCCCACAGCTATGGTGGAAATGCCACAGCGGTCCCCAAGATAAGGAGCAGAATGAGGCTGAAGCTTCTGCAGGTTACAGGAAGCCAGATTGGTGAGGAACAGAGGCAGGAGTGAGACAAAAGCAGAGAGGGAAGCGTGCAGGTAAGACACAGCAGAGGCCCCTGGGGGGGAATTTTTAATTGCCACCAGCAAAAGACAAAACAAACAAAAAAAAACCAATTGGCTCAGGCGCTCACAATGTAATTTACAATGACAAGAACATATAGAGAAGCTATAATTTGGGAGATTAAAAAACATTTCTTGAACATATACCAATAAAATAGCTTTGATGTGACAGCAAAAGAAGGAAGGAACAAGTAAAAATGGTCGTCTTTGTCTGGTTTGTTTAAAGTAGCCGAGCTTAACACCGGTCCTTGGGGTGCTGATGGCGTTTTATGTTGAATTTCACTCAACGGGGTCAACGACTTCGTTTTGAGACGATGTCAGGGGGGGCGCCCCTTGTCTCCCTCTCCCTTCATCTTGCCACGTGTCCAGGCTCGTTCTGTGGGGACTACGTCCCTGGAGGGGCCATTTCGAAGCAGATGGGCACATTTCTGCCATTGGTCAGGTTCTGGAAGTTGTGGGTTCTTTCCTTCTCTCTTTGTCTCTCTCTCTCTCTCCCCTCTCCTCCCTCCCTTTATTCTTTTTTTTTTTCCCCATCCGTCCATACATTCACACCACCCCTGCCCTCGTGGAGTGTGTGGTCCAATCAGGGAACCAATAATAAGGATGCTGATGGATTTCCCTGGCTGTCCAGTGGTTAGGACATCACACTCTCACAGTCGAGGGCCCGGGTTCGATCCCTGGTTGGGGAACGAAGATCCTGTGAGCCACACGGCATGGCCAAAAAAAAAGAATAAAATTTGGCTATGCCACACGGCCTGCGGGATCTTAGTTCCCCAACCAGGGATTGAACCTGTGCGCCCTGCAATGGAAGCGTGGAGTCTTAACCACTGGACCGCCAGGCACTGCCCTGAGTTCCATGTTTTATTTCACTTTCCCCTCACCTGTGAGGCAGGTGTGATTATCATCCACATCTCACACATGAGAAAGCAGGTGCAGAGAAGTCACATCCCTGGGAAACAAGGCCATCAGGCTCCAGGCTGCAGGTGCCATTGACTTGCCAGGTCCCTGGGACCACTGCATAAACCATGCAGCCTCCCTCTCCATGGATGTCGAGGGTCCCCGGCATGACCCCCGTTACCAGGATTCAAAGGGTCCTCGGCTGTTTCTGGTAGAGAGACCTGGGATCCGGCCAGGGTGCCGCCCAGTGGGCTTCTGTTTTCTCCTTTTAGAGACTGTCAAGGGCCAAAGTCCAGCTATGCAGACTCCAGGCCTGTGGTTCTCAGCCCAGCTTGTGAGCAGTGCTGGGGCCTAGCCCTGCCAGTGTGGAGAGCCACTGGTCTAGCCCACCCCCTGCCTGTTACAGACAAGGAAACTGAGGCTCACGGAGGGGCAGTGACCAGCGTAGTCAAAACGCTGCTGGGGCAGAACCAGGCCAGGAGTCAAATGCTTCCAAAAAGCAGGTCCCACCCCCCTGACGTCCCCTCTCTCTTGATTCCCCAAAGCTCTCCCTCACACCTGCCACTCCAAGGCCAATTGCAGTCAAGGCTACGAGAGGCTGTAAAGCCGCAGCTGAACCTGGAGCCTGTCAGCCCTGATTGACACCTGTCACAACCCTAGCTTCTCTGGAGCCCCCGGGTCCCAGCCCACGACAGCCTTCATCTGTTGTGGCTGCTGCCTTTCTATTTCCAGAGCAGAAGTGTCCACCCTCTCAGAAAGGTGGCCGATTTCCAAAAGCCTTTCATTTCTCTCTTCCCTCCAGGCCTCGCTGGGGACGACCAGCTCATTCCGGCGAAGTCCAGACACACAGTTCTTCATCTTTATCGAACTTGACTTTGTGGTTCTTGTTGCTTTGAGGGGGTGGGGGGTGGGGGGGGCAGTAGCTGTGACAGAGGCTCAGAAGTGCTGAGCAGAAATTGTTTTTTCCCCACTCCTTACCTTATTCTATTAGAAAAACATGAAATCTCTTTTCTCCATTTATTTTTTTTCCTTCTCGCTAAGACAGAGAGCAAAGTGATATTTGATGATGGCTCTGTTTGTGTCTCAGCTACAACAGGTCATGAATGTTTGTGAGGTTACGCTGTTGAAGACCGAGTCCAGCTGCTACAGAAGATTAAAAATAGCCATTTGTATGACCCCTGATTCCAGGGATGACTGCCCTCTATCTACATCTTCCTGAGACTCAAAAAATTTATTAAGCTTGGAAGTTCTTCCAGATGTCTAACTTCAGTCTCTCCTGCTGCAGCTCAGCCTTTTTTAGTCAAACCAATTCCCATCTTCTCTGCAGAGGTTAATGATGTACAAGAATGTCACAAGCAGTCTCTCTTCCAGCAGCGACTAGCCACAGGCAACTTTCTACCTGGTTGGGATACTGATTTCAAGGCCTGCTATTCCGGGAAATAGTGAAACAGCATCTGGGGTGCCCACCAGTTCCAAGCACTCTATAAACATGTTGATATTGCCTCCTTGCCTACAGAACTTTCCTCAGGAACAGACCAAGGACACAGGCGGACACAGCTTGAAAGATTTGATTGTTGTACCTCTCCAGACAGAATCTCCCATAATTCTCAAATTCTAGGGGACAAGAGACTCACCTACTGACTCAGTGGGTGTTATGGACTGAATGTTTGTGATCTCCTCCCTCCAACAAAAAATTCATATGTGGAAGTGCTAACCCCCAATGTGATGGTATGCTTTTGGGAGGTCATTAGGGTTAGATGAGGTGACGAGGGTGGGGCCCTCATGATGGAATTAGTGCCCTGATAAGAAGAGGAAGAGAGACCAGAGCTTTGTCTCTCTCCACTATGTGAGGACATAGCAAGAAAGCAGCTGTCTGCAAGCCGGGAAGGGGGTCCTCACCAGAATCGGACAATGCTGGACCCTGATGTTGAACTTCCAGCCTCCAGAATGGTTGTTTAAGCCCCTTAGTCTAGGATATTTTGTTATGGCAGCCTGAGCTGACTATGACAATGGGTCTGGGATGAAGTCTGGGGATCTGTGATTGCTAACAAGTCCCCAGGTGATGCTGATGACGTTGGCCTATGGACCACATTTTGAGAATCGTGTATCTTGACTCTCCAAGTAGGTACTCCCTCATCTTGGGTGGGCTCCTGCATGCCTGAGAGATGAAGCCAAGGTGAGGAGCCTGCCAGGTTGAATGTGAACAACACGCAGACTTTGGAGTGGGACCAACCTGGGTTGAAGGCTGCCCTGTGACTTTCTAGCCAAGACACCACAGGCAAATCATTTAACGCAGTGCCTTTCTCATCTGTGAAATGGGAGTGAAAATGCTTACCTCCTGAGGTTCATACTAGATGGGATGTTTCATCTGCAAAGTGCCCAGTTCAGTGTTGACACAGTAAGCTTGCTTGCCCATTGTTTTTAGGGTGAGAGAGAAGGATGGGTCTTCAGGAGTCTGGGGTGGTATTGGCAGCATCTCTATCACTGTTTCACGATCTTGGAAACCCCCAAGTCCCCACATGTCATTTCTTACGTCCGTTCTTAAGTAAATGCCATCTGGACTCACTGACAATTTTCCCCCATCAGCAACGAGTCCCCTGTTCTCCCAGCAACCAGGAAAGATGCACAAAGCATGGGCAGGAGACAAACCCCAATGACCAAGAGATTCAGCTGCCTCTCACCCCTGGACAAAGGCGAAAAACTAAGAAAGGTCTCCTCCCTGGCTAAGCATTTGGAAAGTCTGGGCCAGGAGTCTCTCCCGTGGGTAAGTCAGCCCTGCCTGCAGGGTGTTTAACTTCAGGAGCTTCTCCAGTCCCTCTGCCCTCATCCCCTTAGATTTTTAGCATCGTCTGCTGTTCTTTTCCTCTTGGCCTCCCCAACTCCTGCTCAAAGAGTCTTCTATGCGTCTGCACTCCTGAAATAGTGACCTTCACCCAGGGTCTTGCAGGTGGCCCATCAGTCCTATCACAGATAGTCTGATTATCGCCATGCCTGTCTGCCTGAAGAACCACCCTGAGTCCTCCCCGGAAGCGAAGAGAGGCGTGGGGATATGGAATTGGGATGTGCAGTGTGCAACATGTGTGGCTGCATGCAGCCACCTTGAGTCCAAGGAGGACTTGCCCAAGAACCAGAACTGGGGGGCTGTTGTCTGGGAGGGTCTTTAGACAGAGCTTATGTGCCCAGTACTAGTAATAAGAACTGACCCTCCTATATCATACCACTGACTATGTCCCAAGCCCTGGTTAAGTTCTTTGCACATATTAAATAGCTAATTTCATTCTCATGACTGCCCTATGAGGTAGTTACTCTTATTATTCCCATTTTACAGAATAAACACTGAGGCAGAGAGACAATAAGAAACTTGCCCAGGGCCATGGCGTCAGCAGCAGAGCTGAGATTTGAGCCGAGGCGATCTGGCTCTCAAGTGCATTTCCTTATCCACTACATCACATGGAGAGAGAGAGGCTTAGCCATCGGCGCATCAGGCATGTGCTTAGAATTTGTGAAGCTTGACTTGTCAGGCATTGTTTGCAGTTTGGAGAGAAAGGTTTACGTTTCATTTATTTTCTTTACTTTTTGCTGAAATTCCTTTGGGAAACTGTAGTCTCTATCAGGGAAGTGGGGGAGCAAAAGGAGATAGATAGATACATAGATAGATAGAAAGATAGATAGATAGATAGATGATAGATAGATAGATGGTAGATAGATAGATAGTAGATAGATAGATGGTAGATAGATAGATGGTAGATAGATAGATGGTAGATAGATAGATAAATGAACAGATAGATAGGTAGGTAGGTAGGTAGATAGATAAATGAATGGATAGATAGGTAGGTAGATAGATAGATAGGTAGATGGGGAGATGGATGTGTGGGTGGGTGGATTGGATTAGTGGGTAGATGGGTGGATGGGTGGGTGGGTAAATGCATGGATGGATGGATGGAGACAGAGACATATAGATAGATACCCAAAACTCAGGTTACAAAGGAAGGCAAAAGGGATGGGAAAAATGAAGACCCCTAAAGCCAAGCTTGATGGTCACCACAGACAACAAAACAAAGGCAGAAGGAGTCCCCCTCGTCAAGACCAGTCAAAATCCTACTTTAGTTCCAAGGCCCAACAGAATTGCTATGTCCCCAAGGGGCCCCCATGAAGCCAACATCAGTTCTACCTCAGAGGGGGAAGGGGGAGGCTATGGGGATGGTGTCACTTGCTTTTTTCCAGAAGAAGGGAGTGTACGCTGGAGCCTGGTACCCTCCTGAGAGGTCCTGCTGACCAGCAGCACTGCTGGGGAACGGCTTCTGGGAGCAGCAGCTGGCAGGTCGCCATGGGTTCAGGAGTCGTAGCTCGTACAGAGTGGTTGCCTTGTTGACGTTGGAAGAGGCTGCGTTTCTGGCCAGCCCAGGTAAGAGGAGAATCGCCAGGCCATGTGGAGAGGGCTACCAGATCACTCACACTGCTGCTTCATTTGTCCGTAAGAGATGCGTTCTGTCTCCACCAGCTCCCAGTAGCAGGGTGGGGCAAGGAATTCCTTCACCGCAGCCTCGTCAGATCCAGTAACTGGGGTTTCAGCAACTCGGAGCCTGCTTGGATGACTTGGGTAAATGCAGACCTGGAGGTTCGCACCGTGATAAGCTTGGGAGTGAGTGGGACAGTGGTGTAGCTGGGTGTGTCCTCCCCCCCAGCAGGGATAGCCACCCCTGCCTCTGGGAATCTCCTTGGTCACATGTCTTGCCTGAAAAGTCCACGGTCGGTTTGCCTGGCCATCATGTGTCATCTGTACCTGCGGTAAGCCACCATCTGGTTCTCTCCTATTGTTACAGACCAGGGTTCTTAGCCTTCCCCAGTTGGTAGAAATCGATCAGAGGCCAGACAAGAAATTCAGGCTAGGCTTTTTGGGACCCCTGCTGCAGCAAGTGGGAAATGAGAACAAGTAACAGGTTCCCTTGCTAGATCGCTCCCTGACTGAAGGGGAGAGCTGGTTCCTTATATGCGGAGAGGGAAGGGGTGTGACCAGGGGGCGGGCCGGAGGTGTGGCTTAGGTGGCCTACCCACCCCTTTTGCGGTGCTGTGTGCACAGCGCATGCGCAGTGCGCTGCTTTTGCTCCCGACCCCCTGCTTCTGTTCCTTGCTCTTTAGAAGAGGCAGTTGTGTTTTTGAGGTCTTCTGTGTCTTGTTGTCCATCATTTGCCCCAACTGCGCGTGCACGCAGTTATTTTTAGGCCCTTATACTTTCTTTGTATTTTTGTGCTTTGAGGAGACTCCAGGTGGAAGCAGTGCAGCAAAGGGTCCCAGGTCCCAGGTCCCAGCCTGTCTCACTATGGGTCAAGACTCAAAGGCTTCCCTGCCACACACACTAAGGAGCAGTAGCACACCCCATCGGTCCCCGACCCCAGACTCTCTGCAGGATCACCTGCCACCTTCACCCAGCCCTCCTCAACTGGCCAGGGCGACTCTCATCTAGCTGGCTGCCCAGCGAGCCATCAGCCACTTGGAACAAGTGGAAACCGAGGATGACTTTGAGAAGGGAACGTTCAGGCTTCTTTCTGGCCATCATGCTGGGCTGCCTGGCTGGTCTGGATGGTCTCACCCAGCTGTTGCTGGGCAGGAGCAAGGTGCTGTCGGGAATCCAGGGGAAAAAGTCTCATTAATGATGTTCAGACCGTTGCTGCTCTTCCGCAGATCGAAGCCAGGGAGGCTGAGCGTGAGGAACGGGGTTCCAGATAGAAGCTACTGGACAGTGCGTTGAGTCCAGGGGGCTGCTGTAGCTGCCACCTGGCATGCAGCGTGGTCTTCCTCTTAGCCAGAGAGACTCCTTTTTTTCACCATTTTTTTTACTGAAGTATAGTTAATTTACAATGTTGTGTTAGTTTCAGGTGTACAGCAAAGTGATTCAGTTATGCATGTGTACATATATCTATTCTTTTTCAGATTCTTTTCCATTATAGGTTTCTAACAAGATATTGAATATAGATCCCCGCGCTATATAGTAAATCCCTGTTGTTTATCTATTTCATGTATAGTAGTGTGTATCTGTTAATACTAAACTCCTAATTTATCCCCCCTCCCAGCCATCTCCTTTGGGGACCATATGTTTGTTTTCTATGTCTGTGAGTCTATTTCTGTTTTGTAAATAAGTTCACTTGTATCATATTTTTTAGATTTCACATATAAGTGATATCATATGATACTTGTCTTTCTCTGTCTGACTTTCTTCACTTAGCATGATCATCTCTAGGTCCATCCATGTTGCTGCAAATGGCATGATTTCATTCTTTTTCGATGGCTGAGTAATATTCCATTGTAAGGGCAGACTCCATTTGACAAGTGCACCCAAGGTTTCTCTGGTCTGAGGAACAGATTCAAGCTATCCACGAGGCCACAGAGCAGACAGCTAATCCAGGGACCAGCTGGCAGTTGGAGGTTGGAGGAGGTTGCCCCGAGAGCCAGACATTCACACCTGCTGGTGAAACACCGAGAGCATCTCCTGCAAAGCAGCAGACTCACTTGCACTCCCATCTCTCTTCTGCCACCTCCCTGACCATCCCCCTCCTTCGTCCTGACAAGTGCAAACCAAGTCTCCATGTGGATGTACTTTCACTGCATCAGAATTTCCAAGTTTGCAGCTTTTTCCCATGTTGAGTGCACTTTGGGTGGGATATGCCTGTTGACATCTGCAGAGGCCCTTTCCGGTCCAGCCACAGGAGGCTTAGAGAATGCATTCTGCCCATTGTCCTTCTCCCTATATTTCAACACCAGGGATCCCACTGGCTGCTGTTACAAACCACCAGAACCGACTGTAACAACAGCAACAACCCCGGCACCACCCCTGTGATGGCATCTGCCTTAAATAAAGCGTCTCCTCTGTGCCCAGGTGTAGACTGAACGTTTTCCATACATTTCTTAACAATTCTTACAGCATCCTCTTGGATATGTAATATTACTCCCATTTTATAGATGAGAAAACTGAGGCCTGGAGAAAAGAATAGCTGGATTAATGTCATGCCACTAGGAGACTGGATCGTGATAACTATTTTTCCACATGCTTAGGAACTTTCCTATCATTGCAAGTGTTAAAGGATAATTTTCCCAAAAAAGGCAAGATCATGACTCTCCTACTTTAACAGGTATTAAAGATTTTATTTGGCTTAATATTAGTGAGGGAACCAGGCAGATGTTACAACTAATCCAAAGGAGAAGTCTAAAAAGTGTAAATTTATCTGGAGTAAAGGAAAGTGAAGGTGAATTGACAAATAATTAGAAGCTGGCTCTTTCCTTAAGGAAGAGGGCAATCTACTGAACCACTGGACAGAACTTATCTGCATGTCTATAAACAAGAATTATTTTGCATTGCTATCAAGTTATCTACAACTTACACGACCGTAAAACATTGAAAAGGCACTGAAAGGCTACAATCAGACAACCTACAAGGGTGTGCTCTGAACAGCAGATCCCAATGATCTTTTGGGATTAATTCCAGGATTCCTCATGGGAACACGTACTTGAACTAGGTCTAGACAATCTTAGTGCCTCACTCTGTCCGATAATAGCAGTTAATATAAGGAGTGAGCAATCAGAACCCTTCCCAGGGGTTGGTTCATAGCCTCAGGGAGAAAACAGTTATCTCAGCTGATACGGTCAAGCTAAGGCTGTCAGGCATGCAGAAGGGAAGCATCTATAAGAGGATTTTGTTTTTGTTATTTTGGGGTTTTTTTTTTGTTTTTTTTTTTGCGGTACGCAGACCTCTCACTGTTGCGGCCTCTCGCGTTGCGGAGCACAGGCTCCGGACGCACAGGCTCAGCGGCCATGGCTCACGGGCCCAGCCGCTCCGCGGCATGTGGGATCTTCCCGGACCGGGGCACGAACCCGTGTCCCCTGCATCGGCAGGCGGACCCTCAACCACTGCGCCACCAGGGAAGCCCTATAAGAGGATTTTGATTCTCAATTTGACTGAGCATTTACCACATGCTAGGGACTACTTCACAGGCTTTATATGTACTAATTCATTTAATTCTCACAATAAACCTACAAGGGAGTTTCTATCGTTCCATTTGACAGATGAGAAACAGAGGTCCATGGAAGCTAAGGACTTTGCCCAGAGACACATTGCTGGGAAGTGGCAAAGCCAGATGCAAAAACAGGCTGTCAGATTCCAGAGTCATCGCTTCAAGGTCTGTGCTATTCTGCCTTGTAAAGCAACCTGGAAAGGAAAGCACAGGTAAGTGATGATGGGTTATGATGGAGAACAAGATTGCAGATGGGGCTGAGGACCTGTTCCAACCCCTGAGGTGCTGGAGACTGAAGGCGTTCTAGAAGGTTCTAGAGCCCTTCCCCCCCTGCAATTCTTCCAGCAACCCCAGTATCCTTTCCAGCTACCAAAGCCAATCCCCCGTCACTCTCCTTATTTTTCTGCCTAAGCGCATTTGAGTTAGACATTTTTCCATGAAGAATCTTGACTTATATAGCTATTAAGTGACAAGCTGAGTTTCAAACCCTCACCTGCCTAAAATACATAGCTGCGTCTTTCAGGTTCTTCACCTGCAAATGGGGTTATTAGTGTCCTACCCCGCTGGGTTATTGTGAAGATTAGGTGCATCCGTCCATCTAAACCTCTGAAGAGACTGCCTGGCACCTAAAGTACCCAACACAAGTTTGTTTTATCATCAGCTCTATTTGGCAAATGGATAAACTGAGCCACAGATGTCATGAACTTCACCAAAAGTCATGCACTTGCCACAAATGGCAGGGTCCGTCATTGAACCCAGGCAGTGATCAGAGCCTGTTGGCTTCACTTGGACCCTGGGAGGTTCCTCGAGAAGCCATCTGACCCCTCCTCCTGTGCAGAGAAGAGGGGCTGAGGTACTCGGAGCCTGGGTCAGGCAGGGCTCCAGGGCTGGAGGGCTCCCGAGCTGCCTTCTTTGGCAGCTGCTGGAGCTGAAAGAACCACACGCAGCTGGGGGCCTCCCGGCACGGAGGGCCAGCAGCCAGGTGAACAGAATGGTGGGGCACCGGCTCCCACCCAGCTGGGGTCTGAGGCAAATGGACCTGCTCCCATCAGCCTACCCAGGTGCCCCCTGAAGCACCACCGTACCTGGCCACTGGATGCTGTTACCACCTCTTCTCCCCGCCTCTGCCACTGTGTGGAAGCCTAAATCCAGTTAATGTGTCCAAAAAAGAAAAATCAAAACGTCAGATCTGCAGAGATGGTTCAATTGAAGGAATACTGGTTGTCACAGAGAATATTCTCACTTTATTCACCTACTTAGTCTGCTCCCCCAGGTGCGTATGAATTCATCAGATCTTGTCACAGCACATAATAATGCTCGTTCCCGACATTGTTGTGACTGCTCAGGCTGTGGTCCTACCCACCGTGCCTGTCCCCGTTGGGGTGACGGCAGGACGGTGGAGGGAAGGAAGGGAAGGAATTGCCAAGGCACCGGCACGGCATTTTCCCCTGGACAAGGCACTTTCCACATAGCATCTGCTCTGATCTTCAGTACAACCGTGGCGGGGGAGGGGGTCCTGGAGGGGATGGTATATACCCATTTTCCAGATGGGATCAGAAAGGTTAAGCAAGTCATCCAAGTTCCTGCTACCAGCCAGCTAAGATTTGAACCTTGGTTTTCTGACTCCAAATTCAAGGCCCCTTCCCCTCCACCATGCCCTTTGCTGCAGACAGCAGCACTGATCCAGCCAGGACTGGAGATGGGTGGAGCCCTCTTGCCTTCTGCTTTACTCAGCCAGCACCATGATTATGCACCCAGTGTTTGCTTAGCCCTGGATGCAGAATCAAGGAGATGATCCATAACCCTGCAGGGGTCTCCCTATCAGCATGGAGAAGAGAGGAGAGGGCTTCCCAGGTGGCGCAGTGGTTGAGAGTCCGCCTGCCGATGCGGGGAACGCGGGTTCGTGCCCCGGTCCGGGAGGATCCCACGTGCCGCGGAGCGGCTGGGCCCGTGAGTCATGGTCGCTGAGCCTGCGCGTCCAGAGCCTGTGCTCCGCAACGGGAGAGGCCACAACAGTGAGAGGCCTGCATACCGCAAAAAAAAAAAAAAAGAGATGGGAGTTTTGGAGACTACTGTAGTTGGAACTCTGAGAACTCCACAGTTGACCCCTGGCTGTAGGAAGTCGTTTATCAAGTTGACGCCAACACAAAACAAAGTCTGGAGAACCCTGAGCAAGTAGCACAAAACTCATGGGGGGCATCTTAGCCTATCGTGACCCAATTGCTGGAGAACCCATCAAGAAGAGGGGCTGGGTGCCAAGCCCTGGGACGTGCTTGCACAGTGAACTATGGGTTCTCTCCGGACATCTCCCAGGAAAACACAGCCCTAGAATACATGGACCAGCATTTCTAAAATGTGCCCCAAGGAACAGGAGATCGGAATGTCTATGAAACAGATTATTTAGATTCAGGGCTTCTCAGATCCTTTATCACCTTGATGGTGATGATCATTTTTGCTCACGTTGACTGTAACCCAATGCTCCCAGCACTATTTGTCTATTAACTCACAGGAGGTGCTACTGTGATCCCCATTTTTTAGCCGAGTAAACCAAGATGCAGAGAAAGTGATCTGCCCGAGGTGAAGAATTCTTGGGGTGATGGGACAAGATGAGAATGCTAGAACCCACAGGCTGGGTCTCTTCACGGCACAACTCTGAGAGGCAGGTGTAGGATGCAATAGTTTCCAAACTTCTTTGGCGGCTCTGCCACCTGCCCTTGTTTTGTCCCAGAGCATCTCTTGGGACTCAGGCTCTATGGAATATTTGAAAACTCTGGTTTAAACAATTGGCCTCACTTGGTTGCCTCAGGCAGCTCTCAGAGCCCCCTTCAAATATACTCTTAGAAGTGAGTGCAAGTTGATATGCCCAAGGCAGCTTCTGGGCTGTGGCTAGTCTGAATCCAAAGATGGGAGCTCTTGGAAAAACCCAGAAATGCTGGTTGGGCTGGGGCCCATGCTTCCACCTCTCTGCCCTCTCCCCTGGCCACCTTGAAGCAAGTAGCTGAGAAAAGGAGGATGGACTCTACTATGTTTCCCCTCACCCCCACCCTGGCTGAATACCAGTTCTGAAGTCTCCCAGCCACATGCAGAAAAGGACATTTCCAGGGTTTAGACTCAGCTCAGAAGAATAAAGATGCTAATCACTTTGGGCACCTGCCCCTGTCTCCCCACCTGGGGCTCAGCCACCACCACCACCCCCCAACCCCGCAATTTCTGGCTTGATTTGATGCCTTGGCTGGCATCTCCAACAGGTGCACGAAGTGGAGGACTTCATTCCCAGAAGCCTTTGCCAAGAGCCCCATTCCCTCGGAGGGAGAATGGGCTTTGGCCTCAGTCGAAGAATATCAAAAGGAAACCGTGGTGAGAAAACATAGCTGTGGCCAGATCTGATGACAGGGTAATTAATTCTACTTAAATAAAATGTTACTAATAATTAAAGATACTAAATAAGAAAAATTGGATCAGCTGTTGTCGGTGCAGCACAGAAGCTGGAGCTCTGATGACGCATTTCTTGGGCAGCATCCTGCAGGCAGTGGATGGGACTAAACGCAGCAGACACTGTCATTTGGGGGCCCAGGGGAAGCTAGAGGAGCCATGAGCTGGAGAGAACCTAATGGAAGGATGCAACATGCCTCAGGGTGTCTGGTAAGATGGAGGGTCCAAGGAGCTGGGGAAGACTCCAGCAGACTGTGATGTAGGTTGGAAGGATCCAGAACTTGGCCCAGTATGCCCACTCTCTCCAAAGTCCAGGAAAGCTGTGCTGGATGGAGCAGAAGACAGCAGCAGCTCTGGGGTCATGCGGAGTATCTGAGGTGAGCTGGACCCGGTAGCAAGTTCAGTGATGGGAGAAGTTACAGGGAGAGGGGCCAGATCAGCGGTCAGGCAGGGACAGGATCTGATGGTCAGCAGGCAGGTCTTCGGGGGTCTGAACTCAGGTCAGGTGAGCAGACAGCATAGAAGGATCCAGAACTAGAAGACAGAAGCATGAGCTAAGGAAGGGTTCCTCGACATGGCATTACTGCCCTGGGTTTCTTTGTGGTGGGGACCTGTCCTGGACATCACAGAAGGTTTAGCTGCATCCCTGGCCTCCACCCACTAGATGCCAGTAGCATCCCCCAGTAACAATCAAAAGTATCTCCTTGGGCTTCCCTGGTGGCGCAGTGGTTGAGGGTCCGCCTGCCGATGCAGGGGACGCGGGTTCGTGCCCTGGTCCGGGAAGATCCCACATGCCGCGGAGCGGCTGGGCCCGTGAGCCATGGCCGCTGGGCCTGCGCGTCCGGAGCCTGTGCTCCGCAACCGGAGAGGCCACAACAGTGAGAGGCCCGCATACTGCAAAAAAAAAAAAGTATCTCCTGACATTGCCCAGTGTCCCCCTCGGCGGAGGGCAGGTGAGGGGAGATAATCACCCCAGGCTGAAAACCACTGAGCTGATTTTTAAAAATAAATCAGCACCTTATCATAACAAAGGTGTATTGGTTACTGCTCCTGGGCAAACGGATTCTCCCTATACATCCTCTAGGCCCCAGACTCCTTCCAGCTCATGGCCCAGTGACCCGCAGGCCCAGGTTCCTCACTGGATCATTTCACGCCGTACAATGAGACAAGGGACAGAGCGTGGAGCATGTTGCGGAGATTTTCGGGGCCAGCCCTGGAAGCGTCTGTCATCACTTCTGCCCCCCAGCCGCTGGCCCTACCGACCCACAAAAGGTAAATGTGACCCGGCAGGGGCCCCGGGGGAGACCCCAGGTATGGACCAACAGCAGCCCACCAGCCCCATGTCACCTCCTGGTCCTGGCCCAGGCTGTGCCGCGACGGGCTCATCTAACCTGGGCCAGCCCTCAACTTCCTTCTCTTCAAAGGCCCCTTCCATAAACAAAATGCATTACATCCACACAACGGACTCTGACTCAGCCGTAAACAAGGATGAAGCACTGACGCCTCCTACAAGACACATGAACCTCGAAAACCGTGTGCTACATGAAAGGAGCCCGACACAAAAGGGCGTGTATTACGTGATTACATTTATATAAAATATGCAGCATGGGCAAATCCGTAGACACAGAAGGCAGATTAGGGGCCGGGGCCGGGAAGGGTAATGGGGGTGAATGCTAATAGGTATGGGATTTCCGTCTGGGGGGCTAGACAGAGGTGATGGCTTCACAACACGGGGAATGTACTAAATGCCCCTGCCTTGTACATTTTTAAATGGTTCCTTTTAACTTACGAGGATCTTACCTCAGACTTCCCCGGCAGTCCACTGGTTAGGACTCTGCGCTTCCACTGCGGGGGACATGAGTTCGATCCCCGGTGGGGAACTAAGATCCCGCATGCTGCACGGTGTGGCCAAAGAATAAATAAATTTTTAAAAATAAATAATTTTACCTCAATTTAAAAAGAAAGGAAAAAGGCCCTTCCAGCTCCAATCTTCAGTGATTGTTTAAGGTCCAGACAAGGCAGGAGCTGGCTCGGTGCCCCAAAGTAGGAACATGGGTTCTGTTCGTCCCGAAGATATACTCCAAATAAAAAAAAATTAAGGCCCTGATTCCTACTTTGCCTGTCAAGTGAGTGCAGTGTTAGCGAGCATTGTAAACTAGAAAGCTCTTTGTGAACGTAAGCAGAGGTTGTTACTCTATGTTATCTTGTTGGTATTCTGCTGGATGTAGCTGAGACAGGGCCGAACAGGAGTGAGTGAGCTGCATAAATGTGTGTACATTACAGGCAAGCCAGCGCAAGGGTTACTAAACACAATGGCCCAGAGCAGCCATTATTTAGGAGGATGTAAATTAATAATGAAGCTGCTACTCCCTGCTCCCTGGGAGCCCAGGACTGTATGACACACCTTACGTGCATCTAATCAGTTAATCCTTGCTACAAGCCTGAAAGGTAGGTGGATTAGAACTGTTTACAGATGAGAAATGTAAGCAACTGAAAGGTTAAACAATTTGCTATCTGAGTTTCCAACTGCCGGGTAACAAATCATACCAAAACGTAGTGGCTTAAAACACACGGTTTTTATCTCCCAGTTCCTGTGGGTCAGGAGTCTAGGCATGGCTCATGGGTCCCCTCTATCTTTCTTTTTTTTTAATATTTACTTATTTACTGATTTGGCTGTGCCAGGTCTTAGTTGTAGCATGCGGGATCCTTGTGGCAGCATGAGGAATCTTTAGTTGCAACATGGAACTCTTAGTTGCGGCCTGTGGGATCTAGCTCCCTGACCAGGGATCAAACCTGGGCCCCCTGCATTGGGAGTGTAAAGTCTTAGCCACTGGACCACCAGGGAGGTCCCGGGTCCTCTATCTTTATAATTTTTTTTTTTTTTTTTTTTTTTTTTTTGCGGTATGCGGGCCTCTCACTGTTGTGGCCTCTCCCATTGTGGAGCACAGGCTCCAGATGCGCAGGGTCAGCGGCCATGGCTCACGGGCCCAGCCGCTCCGCGGCATGTGGGATCCTCCCGGACCGGGGCACCCCTGCACCGGCAGGCGGACTCTCAACCACTGCGCCACCAAGGAAGCCCCGGGGGTCCTCTATCTTAAGGCTGCAATCAAGGTATCGACTGGGGCTGGGGTCTCATCTGAGGCTTGCCTGGGGAAGGAGCCATGTCCAAGCTCATTTGGTTATTGGCAGGATTCAGTCCCTTCAGTGTTGTTGGACTGAGGGTCTCAGTTCCTAGCTGGCTGTTGCTGGACACCACCCTCAGTTGCTTGCCACGTGAACCTCTCCAACATACCAGCTGGCTTCCTTAAATCATGCGAGCCAAGAAGACAATGGACTCTGCTAACAAGACAGGTTGCGGCCTTAGGCAACCGAATCACAGAAGGGACGCCCCATCACCTTTGCGGTATGCTGTTGGTTAGAAGCAAGTCACTAGGCTAAGCCACACTCGGGTATGGTTCGGGGGTGGGGGGATATGACACAAGTGCATGGATAGCAGGAGGGGGGGATCATCCGGGGCCACACTCACCAAAGGTCCATGGGTAGCGAAGAGCTGAGCCACATATGCCCCTAGATTTTTTATAACAGGTTCAGGTTCATACCACTGCACTGCACTTTCTCCGTGTTCTCAGGGTGGGAAGCAAGGAGGGGGAGAGAGAGAGATCATCCTACAGGAAAAAGGCTGCACTGAGCTCTTCCTGGCCAAGCCTCACTGATGAAGCTGGTCCTACAGGATGAAACTCAGAGCTAGGGCTGCCCCGGTATTCCTGGTGTCCTCATTACAGCCACATGCAGTGCTGCATTTTAATTGCCTGGCAGAGCCCTAAGCACCTGAAGAGGTGGCTTTCCACACCCTCCTCCTCATGACTGTTAATAAGCTGGGAACATCCGGGGCCCCTCAAGCCCCAGGTTAACAGCCCCCCTCCCAACACAGACAGTTCAAGCCTTTTTTTTTTTTTTTTTTTTTTTTGCGGTACGCGGGCCTCTCACTGCTGTGGCCTCTCCCGTTGCGGAGCACAGGCTCCGGACGCGCAGGCTCAGCGGCCATGGCTCACGGGCCCAGCCGCTCCACGGCATGTGGGATCCTTCTGGAACGGGGCACGAACCCGCATCCCCTGCATCGGCAGGTGGACTCTCAACCACTGCGCCACCAGGGAAGCCCCAAGCCTTCATTATACCAGCCCCGTAGTCCTGATGGGACCAGGGGCGGCGCCTGCTCTTCCCAGAGGCTGGTACAGTGTGTGCCCAGGACTTGGGTCTTCTGAGTATCTGGGAGGCAGGGATGAAGGACTCAACCCATCACCATCAGACCTGCTCAAGGAAGGACCTCATTTTATCCTTATATTCCTGGCAGATGGCACAGTGCCCGGCAGGTGGGCCTCCGTGGATGTGAAATGAATTAGTGGTCATCCACATGGGTCATCTGTGCAAATGTGGTGAGACACCTGTGAAGCCAAGTGTGAGCAGGGAAACCTGGTCTCCACCAGCTGCTTGTTTTCCTTCGATCCTTGAGTGAGTGGGACATCTGGGAGGACTATCATCTAATGGCCAGAAGGAAGAAGTGAAGACCCCTGAGAAAAGCTGGTCCTGGGCTTTTGTAACTATTGACCTTCTCGGTGCCCCAGAGATGTAACTATATACAATATGACCCTCCCAGTACCCAGAACTACCACTGAGGCTCTATAGCTGGGTCAGAAGTAAGTACCCACCCTCTGTGTCTCCCTTAGTCCTTTCTCTTGGAATCCTTGAAACATAAAAGTCTTTATGCCACCCCCTTCCAGCCACAGAGGGGGCCATTTGCCCTTTAACCTCCCTCCTAAATAAAATTCTTGGGTAAGCCCAGTGGTCAGTGCATGTCCTTCCGCATTCTAAGGGGTGACTATATCCATGGATCCACAGAGTTCTCTGGCTTCTTTCTCAGTCACACAGAGATGAAAATAAATTTCATATCAGGCAGGGCATTTCCCCCCCCCCCGACTACATACACATCAGTGACTGTCACCCCCTATGGACCTGCAGAAGCCCCTGGAAACAATTTGCATTGCAGGCAGCCTGACAGTTTCTGCCAAATGAGAAGCCTCTCTTGGGCAGGCTGGTAAATATAGCATTCTTATTTGCAAGGTTGGTTTCAATCATGGGGGGCATGTTATCCAAAGACCACAGAGACCTCTTGACTCCTACAACCTACAACAGGGAGATGGGCAGCTCCTGGCCACGAGAGCCTTGGCCAAGCAGTGCCAGGACCAGCCCTACCCCGTCTGCCCTCCTTCCCATCACAACCTCCTTTCCCTTCCTTCTCACCCCAGCTGGCTCCTCCTGCTTCCCTAGGCCAAGCTTTGCTGTGCTGGGCCAAGAGCTTTATTGAATTTCTGCAAGTACTTTGCATGGCATCTGATTTACAATTCATAACCTGGATTATACTGCAAGTTCAGCCTTCCGGGGTCGGTGTAATTTAGAGCTAGGAAATATTTGCCATGCTTTCAATTCCCCTGACATCTGAGGGACTGGAAATGGATTCCACCCCTGGAGGTTTACAGTGTGGAAGTGGTGATGGAAGGGGAAGCTGGCACACAAAACGAGGAGGCGGGAGGAAGCATCACTGTGTAAAATCTAAGGGGCGGGGCAAAGACAAAGGCAAAAGCACTGCTATTGCCTGAACACATTGCCTCCTGGTGGTGCCCTGATGGCCCAGGGGACCAAGGGACCAGACACCACAGGCTCAGTGGAGACAAATGCTCTCCAGAGGAAGTGTCTTGGCAGCGTGGAACAGGCCAGGGCTGAGAAGCAAAACACTCCATCTTCTGGTTCTGCGTCTGCCTCTGCCTCTGCCTCTGTCTTGCTGAAAGAGAAGCAAATCCCCAGACCATTTTCTTTTCCTAATGGTTTTATTGAGACATCACTCACATACCATATAATTCACCCATTTAAAGTATATAATTCAAAGGCTTTTGGTACATACACTGAGCTGTGTAGCCATCACCACAATCAATTTTAGAACATTTCCATTACCCTGAAAAGAGACCCCATGCTCCTTAGCCTTCACCCCCTGGACTGGTTTTCTGGGGCTGCTGTAACAAATCACTGCACACTTAGTAGCTTAAAGAAGCGTTACTTGGTTCTCCCACAGCTGGGCACAGGTTAGAGCCTGAAATCAAGGTATCAGCAAGTCCACGCTCTGCATGATGTCTCTAGGGGTGAGTCCCTCCTTGCCTCTTGCAGCTTCTGGAGACTCCAGCCATCCCTTGGCTCGTGGCTGCATCACTCTAATTTCTACCCCCCCCCACCTTTACGTGACCTTCTCCCCATGTATCTGAGTCTCAAATCTCCTTCTGCCTTTCTCTTATGAGGACACGTGTCATTGAATTCGGGACCTTTACTCTCCTCCTGGGGACTAGAGGAGAACCTATCTCTTGCCCTAAGAACAAAGAACCTAAGATAGAAGGCTGCCAAGGACCCTCTTCTATCCTGGAAAGAAGATGGCCAAAATGGGTAGAGCTGTTTAACTCTTGTTACTGTGATGGTGGTGGTGGCGGTAGTGGTCATGGCCATCATGGTCGTGGTGACCGCGGTGGTGGTGGTGATGATGGTGGCGGCGATGGTGATGGTGATCATGGTGATCATGGTAGTGATGGTGATGATTTCAGTAGTTAAAATTCATGGACCCTTTCTGCGCAGAGGGAAGACCTCTGGCCAGAATCATGCCAAGCCCTCTCTTCTGAAGCCAAGTCCAACAAAAGGAGATGGATGTGGCACGTGACATCCTTAGGATGCAGCCGTTTCTAGAAGTCCCTTCCAAACTCTTCCAAGCAGCCAAGAACCCAAGAGCCGTTGACACTTGCCTTCTCTCCTATGTGGGTGTTATAAGCCTGGTTCACTATGACTCAGGGGCTATTTCTGATCTCATTTGAATGACCCAAGGCAGGAGAGTCCTGTGAGTCTAACACAGAATCCCCAAGGCTCCACATGGTGCCCAGCTTATATTAAGCCCTTGATAAGCGTTTGTGAATAAGTATACCCTTCAGAAAGCCATAGTCTTGCTGGGGACCAGGGATACCCATGGCTGGAGTCCCAGGTCCTCACCGGAGTTCTCAGGAATGGGCGGTTGACATAGGAGTTGGGCAGCATCGGCCTCCCCAGGACAGAGATGGCTTCAGGGTCCTTCTAACCACCCAAGCAAGTCGCAATCACGTTATTCAAAGACAGAGGGAGGTTGATTGCTGACTACACCTTTCTTGTGGCACGGAAGAAGATTCATTTTGTGAGAACGCAAGGCCATAAAAAGTAATGGCGAATATTTCTAATGGCTTGTGATGTCCTTTAAAACTCTACACCACGTTACTCATTTGATCCTATTTTTGTCATTATCACCATCATCGTCGTCGCCATCATAATTTTATGGAGGAAAAAAATGAAGACGCAGAGAGAGGAACAAGTTGCCCAGAGTTTCACAGCTAGCTATCACGTGACAGGGCTGGGACAAAATCCCAGGCAATCCAGGCCCCTAACCACTGCACCACACAGCCCCACGCTCCGTGAGTGCCTCCTGGGGCCCCACCCTGCGTGCTATACCTTCCATCAGTTGTCACCTCCAACAGCAACTCCAGTCCCATGCGGTGGGTGGACTGTCAGGGTCCTGGCAGGAAGTTGTTCGCACAGCCTATAGCAGTGACAGAAGGACCACGGACAAAGGTGGAGCCAGGCTAAGGGGACCCAATGGATGGGGAGTATGCACTCAGGGCCTCGCACGGGAGGGAAGTTGAGGGGCCAAATGGAGAAGTGGGAGGCACAGGTGACCGCAGGAAAAGGCCACTGCTGAACCATCCTGCGACAGGGAGGGAGCCAGGGGTCACAAGTCCTCACCTCTCTGGCCCGCCCTCTCAGCTCCTGGTAGGGCCACCCCCTAGCAAACCAGAGGCTAAGGGGACTGGTCCTCAGGTGCCATCCTCAGAGGCAGGTGCAGGGCAGGTGGAGAAGGGCAGACAGTGTCTGGGAGGCAGATGGAGACTTCCCAGCAAGGGAGAGTTTCAGTCAAGACGAAGAGGGGTTCGGCCCTTTGCTCAAGGTCGCAGCTCCGAGGCGGCAGGTGGCAGAACCAGGTTGATTTAACTCCAGAATTCTTTCCACGGCAGCCTGCGTGGCCTGAGTCACAGAGAGGAAGGTTTTGGTGTGTGCACATTGGTGTAAATGATCATCAAGGCTGCCAGCAGCCTCCACAGAGTTTCTATAATGGGATTTTAATTCACTGCCCCCATCACCCCGCTGTGCTGAAAAGCACTCCTGTTTGTCTATTTCTTGTTAGAGTGTCGCTTCAAATGGGAAACAGGAAGCAGCGCCTCTGCTTTATTTACCTCTGGGGCCATTCACACTCTCTGGGCCAAACTCCTTCCCAGGTACCCCAGCAGCTTTTCCAATGCCGCCATCCTCCCGGTGGCCACAGAGAGAAGAAGGCTATACCAAACGCACCTTTGGAAAGGGGAAGAGAGCTGGCCACGGCCGGGACACTGCCCCAGGCCCAGGAGGCAGCCGTCTCCCCAGAGCAGGGGCTCTAGAGCCTGACAGAACCTGAATGCCAGCCCTGTCCCAGTCACTCCCGTATCTGGAGGCGCCACCAGTGTCCACCCGACGGTCAGGCCAAGAGCGTGATCGTTCACTCCTGAGGCTTCTGCCCCTCACCCCACATCCAATCTCCAGTAAGTCCTGCAGACTCCAGCCCGTCCTCCCCAGGGCACCAGTCCCACCTCATGACATGCCAGGGTGGTTTATGTTCCCTTTGACACTCCGTGATACATGGAATTCCCTTTCTGCAATGCATGTGCCCCTGTAAATTTGTGCTCAAGCTGCACTTTTATAAATTGAATCCCAGCGTGCCACTGGCTTACTGAAGCTCTCTCTGAGATTCCTTCCCTGGTGAATCCTCATGTTTTCACCCTAGCGCTACTACTAGAAAAGAGCATAGAATTTTCCAAACGGCATTTTGCTCTCATCCGCTCATGCTTATGGCGTGGGTTGTTCCGGGGGTGTTTCTTGAACCGCTCTGTTCTGTGTACTGAGCTCCTGGGAGCAGTTTCCGGGGGTGCACCCTGGGCGGCTTCCCTTGGTCTGGGTAGTGATGGCCATGCAGGTTACTCTCCATTCGACTGTCCCCACCTTCCCCCAGCCCCCATTCCTGCCACCCCAGTAAAGCTGGAAAGGCGAACTTCACAGGATGGATCAGCTGGGCCTCTCGTTCCCTGCCTCTTGGTTGGGTTTGGCCGATCGGAGGCACTGGCACAAGACTAGGGAGGGAGGAGAGAGAGGTTGGGGTATTTATCCCACCCTATCCCTCCTTACCTGCTGCTGTTTCAGCTGTTTACCACTAGGGCCACTGTTGCCTTGGGTCCAGGCTGCCCAGGCTCCCATAATATCACCCCTTTCCTGTGCACCTTTGGACTTCCAAGTGGTAAAGTCTCCCCATTCCTACCCCCACCCCATGTTGGTTCCCTTAACTCTGCTCACAAGTCTGTGAATCGCCTCTTCATGAACCTGCCTTTGCCGGAACCCTTAGCTGATGCCATCGGTTTACCCTGCCTAGTAAATGACAGTCATGGTAATGATGTGGCCACAATCCAAAACTCAAAACCCCACTCCCGGTCTCCACCCAGGGCCCCCAGCTAAGTCATTTCTATCCCATGGGTAGGTTGGGAGGAAGACTAGATGCCTCCAAGAGGGAGCAAATACACCAAGGCGGGGCAGTCACCCCTGGAGTAGGTTTCTCGGTCTCTGCACTATGGATATCTGGGGCCAGATCACTGTTTGTTGTTGGAGGGAAGGGGATGCCCTGTGCATTGTAGGGTGTTTAGCATCATATGTGGCCTCTACCCACTAGATAGAGCACCTCTTCTGCCCACTCCCATCCCTCCCGGCCCTCGGCCCTCACCACTCCCATCCTTTTCTTTTTGTACTGGCTTGAAATGATTTGGGGAGGCAGCTGGCAGCATGGGAGTGCAGCTGCCACTAAGTTATCCAAACGATTTATCTTAAGATTCATGCAGAATTCATTGTGTGGGGACCGGGGTGGGTTGCGTTTTAATATTCATGCAGATTTGGAAGAAATGTTAAACACGGGTTTGGGTAATTTGCACTTTTGCTTAATTCTCCTCCTCCTGGGCTCCGTTGGCCAGCCCCCAGCCCCCCCGCCACTTGATCCCTGGGGTTTCTACAGCCCACTGGCCACAGGTGGGGCTGGACCCCTAGGGCAGTGAGGGGGTGGGCTGACCTGCTGTCTCCCCTGGCTGAGCTGGCCCCGTAGCACCTCTGAGCAAGAAGGGGGAAGCCAAGTGGGCAGCCACGGAGAAGAGCTGCCAGAGCTTCTGGGGCATCTTGATGGGAAATAGATAACCTGCTATGGCAACCAGATATATGCAAATTAGCATTGATTATTCTCAAATTAACAGCTTGGGCATTTCAAACCCAAAGCAAGGCTTCGGCTCAGCTCTGATCTCGGCCTCCCTCCTTCCGTCCTTCCCAGCTCTCCACTCTCTACTGCCTCCCCTGCCCCGTAGTGACAGCTGTCTGGTCCCAAACAGGTGAGAGGCAGATTCCTGGGGGAAGGGACCTCAGGGGTCTCCACCCAGATTTCATCAACGTGTGCTGTTGCCCCGCACACACACCGATTTCCCTGACCTTGTGGAGGAGAGATCCTTCTGGAAATTGACCATAGTTCCCACTGCCCAGTATAGGAAATCCCAACGTCCCAGTCCTGGTTTGAGTCCTGCACATATGCGGAATAAGCTTTAGGACTTGAGGCCAAGCCCCGTGAGTGGGGCTCTCACTCCCTCTCAGGTGAGGTGGAGACAGCTTTGGAAGATCACAGGGTGATGTTGGAGAGTCACCCCTAAGGGGTCCATGGACCCCCAGAAAAGCACCTGGAAAAACCCCAAATCCCCCGGACAGAGGGTCCAGGATTCCCCAGGGGCTGCTAATCTGGGCCTCCTCTCTCCCTTTTACAGATAGGAAAAGCAAAGTCCAGAGAGGGACAGCAACTAGCCCACGTTCACACAGCACGCTGGTGGCAGAAGGGAGTCTGAGTCCAAGTTTGCCTGAGGCACAGTCAGGTGGCTGCAGCATCAAAATTTCCAGGCAGGAAACAGACATCACTCCGAGAAGCTAAAGGGAGGAACTTAACGCAGGGACGTGGTTACGCCAGTAAAGGAACGACTGAGAAACCGGAAAGGGGATGATGAGGAAACTCAGCAGTTTGCAACAGCAGGAAGCTGCTGCGACCCCAGGGGGGAGGGATAAGAGTCAAAGGTGGGTCCCCATCTAAAAAGAGCCAGAGTGACAAAGAAACACAGCAGTGCTGGTGAGGAAGAGGAGAAATACCCTGGCTTCTCCCTCCCTCCCGCCATCCCGTCTCCTGCCACTACCTCCTTGGCTGTCTTCTCTGTCTGGGCTGCTGTGACAAAAATGCCAGAGGCTGGTGGCTTAAACAACAAACATTTATTTCTCCTAAGTCCGGAGGCTGGAAGTCCAAGAACAAGGCAGATTCGATGTCTGCTGAAGGCTCACTTTCTGGTTCATAGATGGCTCTTTTCTCTGTCCTCAGGTGGTAGAAGGGGCGAGGGAGCTCTCTGGGGTCTCCTTTATAAGGGCACTAATCCCATTCATGAAGGCTCCACCCTCATGACCTAATCACCTCTCAAAAGCCTCACCTCCAGATACCATCACAGTGGGGGCTAGGTTTCAACATGTAAATTTGGGGGGGGGACACAAACAACATTGAGTCTATAGCATTAGCTAAATCCAGCCTGAAGCCACCTGCCATGATCAGCCCCTGTGATACTGAGCAGAGCCGGGGAAGCGTGAAGCATGGATCTGAGAGCAAGCAAGCGAATGACTAGCACAAATTCTTTCACCCTGGACATTGTCCCCCTCCCTCCCTGATGCCTCACTGGGGGCTTGGCAGGAGGGGGCTGACAGGAAGGTCCAGGAGGGGCATCGTGGGACAGTCCTGGGCACCAGAAGTGCTGGAGACAGCAGAGCTGGTTTGACAGAAGGAAAAGAGCTGGGAGGAGGGTTGGTGGGCCCTGCCCCCTCCCCAGCTGGCTCTCTCTCCTCCTTGCCCTCTCCTCCCACCCCTGCTGGGATCTGGTCAGCTTCCAACCCCAGCAGCTGGTGTTACCTGTCACTGCCTGTCAGCATCGCCCATCACCATGCAGCTGCCTCTGCCTGGGCCCTGAATAATAATCAGGGAGCTGAAGACACCAGAAAAAAAGGGACCCAGGAGACACGGCAATGATCCAGAAGCCACCCTCTTGCCCTGCCTCTCCCTTGTCTGTTAAGACTGAGAACCCCAAACCCCTGACACCCACCACCCTCCACAACACACGTGCATGCGTGCACACACACGCTCACACTCCAGGTGTGCTGGAATTAAGGTGTCCTCAGTGCCAAGGTGTAGCGGAATGCCCGCTAAGGCAGAGAGTGAGTGAGATGCCCGTTGAGGGGGCACCTTAGAGTAATCTTAGTTTCTCCCACGTCTAGTGGAGGAGGCCTCAGAGCACCCGGAGCAGACCTTCGGTCAAGACAGAGCCCCTGGAATACAAGGTGTGTGCAGGCATGCTCCACCTGCTGCAGGTAAACGGTGATGTGCCCTGAGGGCCCTGGGATGCAAAAGTCACCAGATGGTCCAAGCTGCTCCTAGCACAGTGCCTGCCACACAGTGGGCATTTAGGAAAACACTTTTTGTCCACCTACCATGCTGCCCCATTTTGGGGCTCTTTTGGGGGAATCATCATGCACTACACGGGATTCTGAGGGCATTCAACCATGGTGGCCTGAGTGGTCCCTCCTCCTGGTTACAGCTGTGATCATGTGACATCACACATGATACCACATTGGTTCAACTACGGTCACGTGATTCAAGCCAGCCAATCAGAATCTTGCTTGAAACAAATCTATCTATTCTGTTGGAAAAAGGATACTTTGGCAGGTTCATTGATTGTAACAAATGTACCATTCTGGTGCAGGAGGTAGAAAGAAGTGGAGGGAAGGCAGGAGGTATATGGGAACTCTGTGTTTTCCACTCCATTTTGCTGTGAACCTAAACTGCTCTAAAACATAAAGTCTATTTTTTAAAAAGTTAAGGTATTTAAATGTGAGGAAAAGGCCCAGAAAAATATATGTGACTATGTAAAAGGAAAAAAATACAGTCATAATTTAATATATTTTCTGGGTGTGAGGTAGAGGGACTGAGAATTCTACTTTGCAAATTTAAAGCTATTCCTATGAAATCACATGTAAGTTTGGTGGGGGTGGGGCTTTAGAGTACAGGAATTACTTAAATTGTTTAACTTCATTTGTATATGGGGTAAGAGATGATATGAAAGGTCGTTTGTAACTATCTTTTTAAAAGTCATCTTTATTGAATTTGACTAAAATGCACAAATTCCTTTTTAAAAAAAGAAAAAAAAGATATTATGCTTTACACTGGGGTTGGTAACACTAGGAGGCTGAGAGCCTACAGGACCAATGACTGTCTTGCCAGTGCTGTGGAGGAGCCTGTCGTGAGAAGGAGTCTAAGAAGAGGCTTGAGGAGAAGAGAAACTGAGTCCTGACAGCGTTGCTTGAACCCCTGGACACTGCTGTGTTTAGAGCTGGCACAACTCTTGGACTTTCCAGATACATGGGCCAGAAAAAGTCCTAATAAAACAAATGAATGGATGGATGAATAGGCAAGCCCAGGCCTTGAGAGAGAAGGGAAAAACTCCAACTCCTGTTCCCGAGATTCAAGGAAAGAGAGATCTCTCTGGGTGGAGCAGGGCAGAGCAGTATGACTTCCACAAAGCTTAGAGTCAGAGAAAGACAGCAAGCACCCTTTGCTTTACAAAATTATCCTGTTTAAAGGAATCTAGGACTATGCAGCTCAACATCATGGCCTAAGGGTTCCTGCAGAAGAGCAGATTTTACTAGAGGCAAAATCTGTAAGATTTCCCTCAGATTGTCATCTTAGCTCGTTGGGAATTGTCGGCTAGATGGGCGTCTGAAGCAAATGAAGGACCGGCCATTAATATTATACATGTCCTTCGCAGAGCTGCACAGGCCCGGTCTTCAACAGCGACACCATGTGGTGATGGAAAGTAATGGCAATGAGGGACTAACGAGACCACAGCTGCGTCAACTCACAGCCAATAGAACAGGACTGCACCCTTTAGTGCAGTAAGTCCCTGGGGTTCTTGGACAAGTCAGGCAGAGGGAGGCCATGAGAGGGAGATCCTGAGCAGTTTGAGTATGCTAGCAAGTATCTGAAAAAATAAGGGATGTAATCTGATTACATGCTGAGCTGGAAAATCTGATCACATATTTTCCAAAGAATGTTCAGGCTGGAAGGTCAAGAGCCTGGGGATCGGATCCCAGCCTGTTGCTTATTTAGTGTGCAATATTGGGTGAGTCATGTTCACTTTTATTTCTCTGCCTTGGCCCCAATATTCTATGATGTTGGGATACACATGCTTTAAGGAATTTCATCCTGCTACAGATGGAGAATGAGCTCCTGATCAGGACATGTCCCCTTCCAGGGCACATGGGCAAAGCTCTCCAAAGGCCTCACCTGCGATCGGGGGGGCGTGGCTCCCGCCAAGCCTCTCCCCCACCACACAACACCCTCTATCCCTGGGGCTCAAGGAAGCAGCCCAGGAGAGTAGATCTGGGAGAGAGCATCCTTCTGGAGTGAGGAATGATGCACAAAGTGGGGTGTCGTACGTGGGAGTGTTTCTCACACTGGCCGTTCAGGACAATCTCCTGTAAAGTAGACCTCACTGCCTCCATCCTATCCCCAGAGGCCAGGACACAGCTCTGAGACCCACATCAGACCCACTACTCCCCTCACCCCATACCCTACCTGTCTCTGAAGAATATGCAAGTAGCTCAGGACCATGCATAGGCACCTAGATGCTGGACCACCATGTGCTGGGAGGAGAATCATAGCTGTCAGGGTCAGAGGGTCTGAGCTAGAGGCCATCTCTGGAATGTTCTCTAAGTACTCGGTTCATAGACAAGGAAACTGAGGACCAGCAGGAGAATTGAGTCGAGCAATCTCGCAGGGGAATCAGTGTTGGAGCCCAGCTGGCCTGGCTCCTAAACCAGCATCTCTTCTCTGCATCACCCTCCCCCCAGCGCCATCTTGGACGGGTGTTTTAAGCCTCTTGGCGCAGCATGGCTAGCGGATAACTGCAAAGCTGAGCAGTGAGTGTCAAGGGCCACGGGGCTTCTCTGCCCATCCCAACCCTGCCCTTCTGCTCAGGGCTGTGAGTTCTGAGCCCACAGTAACCTATCTCCTAGGCTTCCAAAGGCCAGGGAGTTGCGGAAGCCCTGTCCCCAAGAGTATAGACTAAATGGGATTTGGGTTGAGTGGGGAGGGAGGAAGCAGAGGTGGCTGAGGCTCAGAGTCGCATTCCAAGGGGATTGGCTATAGGGATGCAAAACACACTGCATGTTAGAGCTGGCTCCGGGATCAGACATAAACCCCTTCCTCTCCTTGGAGGAAAAACACACAAGCCGCCTTCAATGAAAGCTTTAAATGGAACGTGTCCAGGATTTTCAGTGTTCTCTTCCCAGAATAGGTCCCTTGATTTCATCCTCTCTGAGCTGGCAGCTAAGAAGGGGCATCTTTAAGCTTGCCTGTAAATTAGAAGTCTGGACGGAGCAATTGCTCTGGAGAGACGGTGCAGTTCAGCAGACAGGTGGCAGAGTGCAGCTTAAGTCCTGGAGTCACACTGTCCCAAATCATGGCCCTGACACTTACTGGCCGGGTGAGTTTGAGTAAATTACTTTATGTCTCTGAGCTCCAATTTCTACACCTATAAAATGGCAAAATAGCATTACCTACCGTATTAGTTTCCTATTGCTGCTGTAACAAAAGTACCACAAAGTTAGAGGCTAAAAACAACACAAGTGTAGTATCTTACAGTTCCGTAGCTAGGAGTCCCACACAGGTCTCTGGGCTAAAATCAAGATGTCAGCCGGACTGCCTTCCTTCTGGAGGTTCTAGGGGAGAAGCGTTTCTTGCTTTTCCAGCTTCTAGAGGCCCCTCTCATTCCTTGGCCCATGGTCCCTTTCCTCCATCTTCAAAGCCAGCAACATAGCATCTCTCTGACCATCCTTCTGCTGTCATACCTCTTTCTCTGACCCCCCTCTTCCACTATGAAGGGCCCCTGTGATCACATTGGTCCCATCCAAGTAGTCCAGGATAAGCTCCCCATCTCAAGGTCCGTAATTTAATCACATCTGCAAAGTCCCTTCGGCTGTGGGAGATGACATCTTTACAGGTTCCAGGGATTGGGATGTGGACATCTTGGGGGTGAGGGGTGTTACTCTGCAGACCACACCTACCTCTTAGTGTTGCTGAATAGGTTTGACAAGATCATGCATGTAAAGTGCTTGGCACAGTGCCCAGTACATAGTAGCCACTCAGTAAAGGGCAGCTGTTTTCATCCTTTATGGCCTCATCTTGTGATATCTTAAAGGGCAGCTCTGCCTGCCTGGTGACGTGCTGGGCCCATCCCCCAGTGCCAGATGAGTGGTGGCGGTACCCAGGCCATACAACAGGCCACCTGCCTGCTCTCCCTTTGTACAACGCCTGCCTCTGGCACAAGACTCCAGATGCTGCTGTGCATTTAGCCCATGCAGGCACTTGTATCTTCTTGCCGTGATACAGATGTTTGCACAGATGTTCAAGTGCTGATATACTCATGTGCACATACATGATCTTCTGTTCAGGCTCAGCAAAGTGCACACACACACACACACACACACACACCTGTACAGGCATGTCCACACCTCACCAGATTCCTGCTCATCCAGGACGTTGCCAGCTCTTCCTGCCCGAGCCAACCCAGCTGCCTCCATGCCCCAGGGCGAGGACAGTCGGGTGGTCTCAGGACCCCCACAGCCTGCACTCAGCACCCCTCATCCTGTCCTACCCTGGGAGCCACCAACTCCCCCCTCCCGCTCCCAGAGCACTGGCCCCATTGATTGGCCTTGCAGCTCAGCAGCCGGAGATGTGCCCCAGCTGGAGGAAAACACTTGTAATTTATGGAGTGTCTGATTTTTAATCAGTTTTTTGTTCCTGTGCTGTAATTGTCCTAATTAGATATACATATTTTGATGAAGGTTTTTCCAAAATAAAAACTGTAATCTAATCTCGCTTGACATTCTTTACACCCACTCGCTCTGATCCAAACTTCCACTGCGTCAGAGCCTGGAAATTATGCATACGGTTTAGGCATGTGGATGGCTTAGGGCCGTCCTCTGGGCCCTGCAGGAGCGGCCCTGCAGGAGCGGCCCTGCTGGGCCTCCACACGCTGGAAGGCTGGCTGCCATTGGGCAGGGCTCTTCCTTTGGCCCTGGGCCTCCAAGTACCCCATCGGGGTGGGTCGGCCTTTCCCTGGATGCTCAGAGGGACCTCCAAGGCCTCACTGGGCAGGGCTTCTAACCGATGTGCCCTCGCTCTGCCTATGCTTCTGCTCCCTGGGGTCCCTCCACCCCCATAAAGAAGAGAGGTCATCTCACAGGCCTCAAGGCCAAAGGCTGGCTTCTACCACCCCCCATTCTCATGAATAATCACAATTCCTGGCACTCCTGCAGTATCTACTGTGTGCCAGGCACTGTGTTTTGTATACATTACCCCTTATCCATCTGCCAGTCCTCCGAGGGAATTGTACAGAGGAAGAAATCTAGACTTGGAGAAGGTAATTTGCTCCCTCACAGCAATACACAGAAGTGTCACCATCCCGCCTTCTCAGTCTCAGCCAAAACGCTAAGCGACGATGGCTGCTCTCCTGGGAGAGTCCCGGAGGAGCTACGGCTCTCCAGCAGCCCCTGTGAGGGGAGACCGCCACAGCTGATCTCACTTCTGCACCCCAGCATCAAACCGTCCCTGCCCTTGAGAGGCTCGCGATGCAAATTTCCTCCTGCGAGTCTGCAGTGTAGACCGTACACAGATCTGCGTGGAGCCCATCTTCAGGAGTCTAGGACCTGGAAACCCGGGTGTCAGTGTGCTGGCAAGAAGTCAGCTCAAGACTGGCTGGGAGGCTGTGGACAAGGACTGATTCCTAAAGTCTTAGACTCCAGAGCAAAAGGATCAGATGAGAAGATTCAAGCTAAAAACTGTCTGTGCTGGCTCTTAAGCTGTTGTCACTCAGCTCCAAACCTGCCGGTCATGCTCCGCTATGAGATGCTGGGCTGGGACTCAGGAACCACGCTTCTGCTTTACCTGCTGTGCCCAGTCAGCTCCAGCCAGCAGTGGGCACTAGAGGGACCGGGAAGGCAGGAGGAGGGAGCGGGCACTTATTCCTTCCTCTTTGCTTCTTGTTTTTCTCAAGGTCACCCTGGTGGCAGAGCTGGTTCTATTATCAGGAGTTGATTCCAATTTGCCGTTTCTTTCTCTGTACTACCAGAACCAGCCTCTGGCCATGTGGCCTCTCAGAGACCCCAGTACCAATGGGCCAGCACCTGCCCCCTCCCCACAGAACACTGAGTCTTAGCTCCTAAATTCTAATAATCCTACCCTCTTCCCTGTTCCACCTGCACTAAGAATGGTGGCTGATCCCTGCAGTTTCTACCTCTGCAAGAGCTTCTGCAGTTCTCCAGTGCTTGTTTAACCAAATCCCTCTATTAAATTCTCTCTGTTAAAATGTCTGGTGTGGCTTCTGATTTTTGACTGCACAACACCCTTGCCTGACATCCAACTTTAAACTGGGAAAGGTGTGCTGAGAGGTGAAGCAGCCACACCCACTCTGGGGGCAGTGGTTGTAACCCGCTGACCCACAGAGTAAAATGAGAAAACCCACAGAGAATGGTGCCAACCCTATCTGCTCATCCAGGGCCCCCTGCCTTTGTGCCTGGCTGAACAAGTGAAGGAGCCAATGAATGAATGGGCAGATGAACTAATGGATGAAAGAAGAATGGTCAGGTATGGGACACCCCATTTCTTACAGAGCCTAGCACACTGCAGCCAGGCTAAAACCACCAGGCAAATCTGGCCTTGTGATGGTCGGGATGAGAAGCCCAGTCTCTCTTCGGGGTAATTTGACACAGAAAAGGGAGTGAGGTGGGGAGCAGCATTGGAATTGAACTAAGCCTGCCTCATAGAGTAATCAGGGTCATGAGTGTCAGAAATTGGCCCAGAAACCTTAGTGGCTTAACGTCACAAAGCTTTATCTTGCGCTCACATGAAGTTGAAGGTGGACGTTGCTCATCAATTAGCTCGTCTGAGAGACTCTCCTCCAAGTGGTGACTCAGGAACTCGGGTCCCTTCCATCTTAAGGCTCTGCCGTTCCTGGAACATCCTGGTGGTCCCCTGTTGGATTCTCTGCATCCAGCTGGAAGATGAGAAAAGAAAAAGAACATGGAGATCTCATACCCAATACTTGACCACCTTGGCCCAGAAATGACCTGCATCACTTCCATTCATATTCCATTGGTGAGGACTAGTCATGTGGTCCTACCTAGAAGTGAGAGGGGCTGGGAAATGTGGTGCCTGGATGGACAGCTATTTCCCACCAATGATTCTACACCATGGAAGGGGAACACACATTTTTGTCGGTCAGCTAGCCATGTCTGCCACCCTGAGGCATGGTGTTGAGTTTATGCCATGATACCAGGAATATGTCAGACCTGGACCTTGCTTTGGAGGGACCACAAACTAGAGAGAGTGAACAGACAGTAACTGTGCCCATTAAAGAGGTGAAATACAGTGTAATTATTACACTTAATAGGTAACAAGCAAACCTCCAAATATTGGACAATGGATATAAAAAGAAAACAGAGAAGCTGTACATCTTAGGGCCCTGAGCGTCAAGTTGTTTTCAATCTGATTGGTGAGACAAGGTTCGTGCCAGTGAAAGAAGTAGAGACCAGTCTGAGATAGATGTAATTCATCGATCTCTGCAGGCACAAATCAAGTTTCATAAATGACTGGACCAGCATTCGTTGTTGCCACAATGTTTCTTCCTACTTCCATCTCAGTAGCATCATTTTGATTAGGAGATCATAACAAGACCCACAAAAGATCCAGTTATTACGGGAAGAATGGCCCCTCCATCCAAAAGTTGCAGTAGAGCCGTCTTTCCTAAGAAGACTCCTAGGAAAGAGTCTTCAGTGTAGGCTGGCTATGGTGAGTATGTGCTCAGAATCATTCCTTGAGAGTTCATTCTCCCTCACCTAATGTCATGAGTCTTTTCCAACCTCAGGCAGGGGTAGAGCCATGATCCAATCATAATACCCCATCTCTATGTCAATAATGACTGGTTACAAGGAGATTCAAGTCGGACCAATAACAATCCTTCCCTAGAGTTAATTTAAAGATACTGAGGATGTGAAATATCTTTTCCCACTGAGGTTCAACAGCTGGGAGAATATGAATTTGGGCTCCTTTTTTTTTTTGGTACGCGGGCCTCTCACTGTTGTGGCCTCTCCCGCTGTGGAGCATAGGCTCCAGACGCGCAGGCTCAGCGGCCATGGCTCATGGGCCCAGCCGCTCCGCGGCATGTGGGATCTTCCCGGACCGGGGCACGAACCCGTGTCCCCTGCATCGGCAGGTGGACTCTCAACCACTGCGCCACCAGGGAAGCCCCTTGGGCTACTTTTGACTGTGTTCTTCATGACACAGACAGATCCTTCTCCAGAAGCCAAGCAAAAGATGAGAGGCAGAAAGAGCGAGAGTTTTGAGTCCTCAGTCCAGTTCCCAATGACCAGGTTCCTACTGCTGTCTCAGAATCTCTCGCAGCTCCCGGACCAATACATTCCCTCTTTGCCTAAGCTGGTTAAGTGAAGTTTCTACCTCTGGCAAACAAATGAGTCCTGACTAATAGGTTGGCTTCACAGAGTCATGCCCACCCATCCTACCAACACATCTCTACTTTCCTACAGAAAAATGGCTTTTCAACACAATTGGCTATGGAGCTCTTCATAAAAGTAGAGATTCCTGGGCCTGATCTCGCAGTTACTGATCCGGGATCTCTGGGGATGGGCCCAGGCACCTGTATAATGCTCCTGGCCCCACTGATGCCAAGTTTGCAATGTGGCATCGCTGTGTCCTCTTGGCTGGTTATCGGAGTCAAGCATCTCTGGAGAATTTCTTCTGGCTGGGTACCAGACTTTAAGAGGGGCATCGGAGGGCATGAACAGGAGAAAACCAGGTCAGGGATGTGAGGGCTCTCAAGCTGCCCTTCCTCTGATGTGTTTTGCAGAAATCAGGGCGTTTAATCAGAGACAGAGAGAATCCACAACGGACATGCTAACTGTCTTCAACAGTGTGAAAGCTGTCATGTGGAAGAGGAACAGATTGACTTTGCAGTGCTCCAGGGGGCAGGCCTTCAACCAAGGGCATCCGGGGGGCAGATTTTAGCTAAACAAAGCGAAGAACTTTCCAACAATTAGAGCTGCCCCTGGAGAGGAAGGGTTGCCCCAGAAGGTAGTGAGCCGCCCATCTCAGCAGCATGCACGTATCAGTAGATCACCGTATGTCAGCTGCTGTGGCCAAGATTGTTGCACTGGACAAAAGGTTGGATGTGCTGCCCTTTCCTTGCCAAGTTTCTACAATTCTAGAATGAGGTATGGGGACAAAACAAGCCACACATACAGGAGGAGCTGAGTGGCCAGAAGGGAAGAGATGGGCCCAGGGCTGCTGGGAGGACTCGTGTGAGAAACAAAACTCGTAGAGATGGAGGAGGGCTGCCTAGTAACCGATTAATTACAACATGGGCTCTCACTAGAGTCAGGGAATTTTCCACTGACTTGGTTTCATTTTACTATATCATCATGACCATGAATGGCTTTTATAAAGAAGAAAACATCCCAGATATTTCCATTTTGAAAAAATAATAAAGATAGTAAACTGGCCAATCCCTATGAGTGATGTTCATGGACGTAGATATAAACATGAGCGGAGGTGGAGGAAGGAGCTTTCACGCCAGGAAAAGCAGAGTCCAGGCGTCCAAACGCCACGCTCTACTGCCGCCCTTGGTCCTTCCCTGTTGATCCTAAAAGTCAGAGTGACCAAAATAACCTGAGTATGTCTTCACCCAAGGGTTCTCAACCTTCCTCCTGCCCAGGCTTTAGAAACTTCTCTAAATATGCTACTTTGTTTCCGTAGCAGGGAGAAAGACAAAGACTATGTACCATAGCAACACCCAGAGTAGGGGAGGGCAGAGGGGAAGAGGTGCTTGAAAAAAGGACGTTTGACTCTACTCTTGTGGGAAAAGGAGAGAGTGGAGACCAGGAGTGTGTAATACAGCCCCCACTGTTTGAGAGAATAGGGCCACACAGATGGCAAGTGACAGAAACTGAACTCAACTCGCTTTAGCAAAAGGGGAGTTTATTGGCTCTCGTAGCTCAGAGGATTCTGGGACAGCTAGCAGAAAGAAAGGAAAGACTGCCGGAACCAGACGTCGAGACCGATATGATCTGTCTACACCTACGTCTACATCTAAGCCTGTGTGTCTCTCTTCTCCCACCCACCTCCACCGGATTTTCATCTTTGCTTGTCTCAGTTGCAGGTGGGCTCGCTCCAACACGGTGGAGAAGACAGCCACCAGACACGGCACATTTACAACTTCCCACTAAAGCATCCTGAGCAGGAAAAGTTGCCTTTGCTCTGGATCCATGGACCATCCCAAGGAAGGATTTTGATTGGTCATGCCTTGGACCGATTGCTTTTGCCCAGGGGACAAGGTCCCACGATTGGTCAGGCATGGGTCACATGACTGTCCACAGGGGCTCAGGAGCAGTGAGGTTCATTAATGGAGACCTGTATCAGGTCTGGGCTTACCTCTGCGAGGGTCGGGGAAGGTAGGAAGAATTGGGGGATTGGGAGGGTGGTAGAGGAGAAGCTTAGAGCAGGGGAGGGAAAGTCCCCAGAGGCTGATGGTCAGTGTGGCCTTCCCCTCAGAAGGGCCTTGTTGACACACTGGATGGTGATTCTGCCTTAAATATGTGGAAGGGTCAGTCTGGAGCTGGTGCCTTCAGAGGGTGGGGCTCAGGGGGACGCCTCAAAGCTGGAGCAGCAAGTCTTAGGATCTACCCCCTACACACACACACATATTCACACATGCTCTCTCACACACACAGACACGCTTTCACACTCACACACTCTCACACGGGCCCCCTGAGAGCATCCCAAGGCTCCACATGGGGCACAGGAGCCGCCTGGCTGGAGCCTCTTCCTGTCCGGGAAGGTCTCAGAGACTGTCCACTCCACCCTCCTACAGACAGGATTACCCTAACCTGACCATCTGTCCCGGTGAATAAGATTCTGTCCTATTTCTTTTTTTTTTTAAAACATTTATTTATTTATCTATTTATTTGGCTGTGCCGGGTCTTAGCTGCAGCATGCAGGATCTTTTAGTTGCTGCATGCAGGATCTCCAGTTGTGGCATGCAGGATCTCCAGTTGTGGCATGTGGGATCTTTTTTTTTAGTTGCGGCAGGCGGGCTCCTAGTTGCAGTATGCGTGTGGGATCTGGTTCCCCGACCAGGGATCGAACCCGGGCCCCTGGCATTGGGAGCGCAGAGTTTTAACCACTGAACCACCAGGGAAGTCCCGATTCTGTCCTATTTCTAAGCCTCGGGGGAAATTTCCATTCCCAGGGAAGGAAAGGAGGAAAGAGAGAAGCAGGTGATCTTCTCTGAACTGCACCAACTGGCGGGAGCAACAACCTGTGATGAGAGAGAACGGGCTTAGGTGTCCATGTCATAGTGACAGACTGTGCACCTCCACACCCAATCCGAGTCTGTCCCTTAGCTGCGTGGGGGCAGCCCGGACACCAAGGCCCTCCTCATCTATGGCATTTTCTCCCTCTGCCTTCAGCCCAACTCTTCTTCCACCCTGAACCCCCTGCAGGCTCCTTGCATCCTGACTCTCAGGCAGACCCCCATGCCTTCTCCCAAACTGAGCCCCCATGACCTTCCTCTCTATTCACTTCAACAAGACCTCTCAAGTCACCTCTCCATGAAGCCCCTTGCAAACCCCGGTCCTTAATCACGCCCCCCCTGCACACCCTCATCTGCCGCCTTGTACCCTGACTGCTCAGCCAGACCCAGAACCTCAAGGGCACCGACTGTGCACACTGCACCACTGCAGCCCCGGGGCCAGAGCACGGTAGGGCTTCAGGACGCAAGCCAGTTGTGTGAACTGTTCCCTCGTCTCCCCTGGGACTATGTCAGCTCTTTCTCTCCCTCCAAAACATCCACTTCTCCTCCCAGAGGCCACCCCCTCTTCTGTTAGTTGATATTTATGGATAATAAGCCAAGCACATCAAAACCCGAGGTGAGGTTTGCAGGGCAGAAATAGAGACACAGATGCAGAGAACAAACGTATGGACACCAAGGGGGGAACGTGGCGGGGGGTGGGGTGGTGGGATGAACTGGGAGATTGGGATTGACATATATACACTAATATGTATAAAATAGATAACGAATAAGAACCTGCTGTACAAAAAAATAAATAAAATAAAATTCTAAAGAAAAAACAAAAAACCCGAGGTGAAATGCCTCTTAAAATAAATACTCTCCCCAGCAAGTCAATCCAGCCAGCCAGCATGGGTTTGCTGGCAGCCAGGGGAGTGTAAGCGGGACTGGGGGAAGGGGAGGGAAGGGTGCCCCCCCATCCCATCCCCGGGGACATTGAGGGACGGCGGTGGGGCGCATCGCTGGGAAAGTGGAAATGGAGCACATCACTTCTGGGCCTCTCGGACTCCAACTGCAGCCGGGAAGAAGCAGGTCATTTTAAAGCCTGGCTCTCGGGGGCAACGACGACGGAGCCGTGCGGATGCTTCCCCTACCCAAGTGTGGGGGGCGTGGAATCAAGGTCACAGAAGTCAGCAAAGCCTCCTTCTGCACTGCTCCGGCTAGGATGCTCCTGGGAGATGAGAGGGGCCTGTGCTGGATCCCAGGAGGCCCCAGGACACGGACGGGGCCATCTGAGTGAGCGAGGGCTCATCGGGTCATCACGTCCAGCCCCTGCCTCTTCGCTGACCCCTCACTCAATCCATCCTCAGTAGGGCAGCCTCTCCGGCTTCATTCAGGTCCGCGCCCCAAACCTAAAGAATGGAAAAATAACTCTGGCTCCAACATCCGGCCCCTCCCATGAGGATTTCAGCCTGTTTCTACTTCCAGAGGTGGGTTCTCCTCTGTGAAGGACCCAGGTGGGTCAGTCCACGCAGATAACCTCCCCCGCGTACACTCTCTCAGGCCTGGCGGATGTGCTGATGCCCCCGAACACACAGCACATGCGCACACACACACACACTGAGACTGCTCATTTGAATCCGAAGTTCCACTCGCACAGCCGCTCAGAGACACGGAACTGCCTCACGCTCGTTTATACCGATAGCTTTCAGAAGAGGCTGGGAGTGCTTTCCAGACGCCGGAACAAGACCAGGAAGACAGAGGAGAGCTCATCGTCACCCACCTCACCTCCCTCGTACCATTTCTCAAGGACCCACAAGCCCAGTCTTTTCAAGCTCTTGTTCTTCACCCTAGCAGGTTGCCCGTGGGCCTAGGTCCCAGGGAGTCTGGGGCTGTCAACTCCCTCCCCAAAACCTACCATCTGGATACAGAAGGAAGGCCCTTAGCCAAAGAGGTCAGAGCAGCATCTCCCTTTGATCTCCTCAGCTTCAAAGGTGCAGATTGGAGCCCCCCGGGCCAGGCTGGCAGGGGAGGTGATGGTAGGCAGCAGCGGGGCCGGGGAGGGAAGGAGTCAGGGGAGAAGAAACAGTCAGGCTAGAGGATGGGTGGCCTCTATATCAGGAGCACCGGGTCATGAAATGCAGTTAGGTCCGCTCGTGACTCATCTCCCCCCTCTCAGTCTCCTCCACACTGATAGACTCTCGGAAGGCTGCTCCAAGCTCATCGGCTTCGAATCCTTTGAGTGTCTACTGCCTGTACACGTGCCCCATTGGCTGCCTCCCGCCTGGGCTGGGGAAGCCGAGGACCGAGATCTGGGTCTTCATCTCTTTTCCAAAGATGAGGTTCTTGGCTGAGCCAGCAGCCTGCGGGTCCCCATCTCAGTCACAGGCTGGAAGCGAGGTCCCCCTGCCTCTTCAGGCCACCTGAGGGCAGGAGGGCCAGGGTCTTTCAGCGTCTTTCCTCTAAGCAGGGTGCTCTGAGGCATCGGCAGCAGCATCTCTGACATGTTGAGCGGGTGAGGCCACCTCTGCCCCCAAGCTCTGGGCCACTAGGACGGCCCAGAAGCCACTCTTGTCCTCCTGCACAGAATGGACTTGGACTTGTCTGTGCAGGAAAGGACTAACCAGATTCTAGCCCATTTGGAAACAGACGTTGGGTGAGGCGTGCTGCGTTAGTGAGAAAACGGAGCGACGCAGAGTCCTTAGGAGAACGCTCTTTGGACTCACCTCCTTTACGTTCTTCTTTCTCCCGTCACCTAAAAGTTAGACCTCCTCTCCTTTGCCCACCTGTGCAGGTGCTGAGTTCTACCTGCTTATTACTCTCCCCCATAGAGCAGGGTCCTGCGGCGTTGGAGAACATGCTCCAACTTCATTTGTTCTTTTTCTTCCTCTCATATCATTTTCTTTTTCTCAAACCCAACCTGGGGAGTAGCTGAGATGAGGATTGGTGGGGACACTCTGCTAGTTCTTCCTCTACTCCACACAGAGTCCCCATCCCAAGCTGCACAGAAGAGAGCCTTGGGATCTGCCACTGTCACCCATGGGAGGCCCAGGGCTACCCAGGACCCCAGATCCCGGCACTGAGGGGCTCCATCCCCCATCAAATCCACAACTGAAGGTCCTGCGCTGTTATCTGCCTGCCCCCACCATCCTGGCTGAGTCTGAGAACTGGCTGCAGTGGAATGCATGATTTTGCATCTTTCCCCAAATTTTCAGCCCCAGCCCCAGGAAATGTTGAGGCTGTAGAATTTTGCCCTTGGCCCCTCCCTGCCAAACCCCTCCTGCAGGGGAGGCAAGAGAAGACGAAAGACGAAGGGACCCTCTTCTCCCCAAAAGCCTCATGCTGACATCGGGGTCCCTGGAACTGCCTCCAGGACAGTGTCCCATTCTCCAGACCTCTCTCCCTGCTACCACCCTCCCTCTCACTTGGAAACCGGCTCTCAGTTAAGCCTGGAAAGGAGCAGATAAGTCATTCGCACTAGAGTGTGACTCAATCAACAATAAACTGATACTTGTACCCTAGGAGTGTCCTCCTGTGAGATGGGGCTGATGCTTTCAACCCTGGGGAGGCACCATCTCCAGGTCCGTCCTGCCTGCCTGGGGCACTGAAGAACCACCTCTGGGCTTAATGCGAAAGAGTGCTCTGACCAATTAGTGATGTCTGCCATGGACACAGCAAGGGAAAGGTATAGCCGGTTTGCTCGGTATTTGACACTCCGAATTTAATTCGGAAGGACTTAAGAAGTGGAATTTCAGAGCTGTGGAAAGTGGACCCTTGTGGGCATGGCTCTAATTACACCAACGGGGCAAAAGCAAAGCCCAGTTTGGACAATTCTGGCTGCTTCTGCTGCTTCTCCTGCAATCCACCGAGTCGGCTAACCTGAAATGAGAGACAGGACGCACAACTATGGTCCATGGAAGACACGCCGGGAAGATGGACAACCCTGGGTCACGCAAAGCCGAGCTCTCTCTGAGCCAAAAAAGTGGCTGTGGATGAGAGTCCACGGAGGAAAGAGCAAATGTTTCCTTCTCCATTCAAGGTCATGTCTAGGTAAAACATTTTGCTAATTTCATCCTTCCAGCTGGAACGGTGGTTCGCAGATGGGGCTGCGCACTGGAATCACTTGGGGGGGGGGCTTTTACAAAACACAGGTGCCTGGGCCCCACCCCTAGATAAGCTGCTTTAATTGGTCTGGGGCACAGCCTGGGCTTAGGATGGTTTAAAAACTCCCCAGGTGAATCTAACGTAGAGTCAAGATAGAGGCCACTGAGCCGAAGAGCCTTGAGAAGAGCTGTAATACATGTCCCAGTCACCCTGTTAAAATGCATATTTTGATTAGACCTGGGGGGAGGCCTAAGGACCCGCATCGCTAACAAGCTCCCAGGTGATGCTGAGACTATGGGTCCCAGGCCCATGTTCTGAGTAGCAAGGATTTAGGCCAGTGGCTCTCAAAGTGTGGTACCCAAGACCACAGCATCAATGTCACCCGGGAACTTGTTAGAAATGCTTGGGTAGGTCCTATCCCAGCTCTACTAAATCAGAAACTCTGGGGGCGGGGGCCCCCTCCTGGTTCAGCCGAGTGAGTGTTTAGGGGTGAGAACGAGGGTGGAGGAATTACTGAGCCCATACGTCGATTTCTCGCACGGAATATATGCACTCAGTTAATGCACAAAAGTCCAGTTTTCAGACCCCAGGGGAGAAGGGAAAAAACACCTGAAAACACACCAGAAGTGGAGAGATGAAATTCAACTGCAAACTGAAAATACACATTATTTATCATTATCTAGAAGGAGATTGGGAGAAGGCCATTAGCAAGCGTTTTCTGGCTGGTGCTGTTCTCAATAACGTGAGTAGTGAGCCAGAAGGGCTGTTGTCCTACATTTCCTTTTGTTGCAGTTATGGGGCCACAACTCCAGTGCACAGAAGGCCCCGTGCCGCTTCCTCCCGCCAGAAATGAGTTCCCATGATCTGGTGACTAGTGGGGAGAGCATCGGGGCTCAGGAAGTGCCAGCTTCCTAAGGGGCAAGGCCATCTCCATTTCCCAAGAGAAGAACTGAGAACCAGTTGTAAAGACAATCACGAAATCGAAGATAAACATCCCCCGCGGTGGGTGTCTAGGGGTAGGGATGGGGTACACTGTTGGTAATTTTCCGAAGAAGGCTGGCATCCCGGATGTGGCCAGGCAGGCCTAGGGACTTGGGCTTGGCGGGGAGGGGAAAGGAGCCCCTGGGGTAAACGGCTGTGGCTGCCCATGCCTGTCCCCTTCCTGGGATGCGGGGAAGCTTTGCAGAAGAATGTGGGCAAGTTGCCCTGGAACCCATGTGGCCAGGCAGATGTGAATCTGAATTAACCTTGGAAATCAGGGCAAGGGCCCAGAGGGGCCGACCAGTTTTATGTACAGAAGAATAAAGCTGACCCATAACAGGGCAAGGCTGAAAGGGGCCAGACAAGGGGGTGCCCAGGAGACAATAGTGGCTGACTGCTACCCCCAGAGGAACCAAAGTGCACCTGCCATCAGGGAAACAGTCCATCTGGGGAGAGATAGGATGTTTATTCTCTACAGAGTCTGAGTGGGATGCCAGCGATTAAAGTTTCCCATCCCTGGGCCCAATATGCAGAAGGTTACAGGTAATTGCTTGTCTCCCAACCAAAGAATAAAACAGCGGGTTTCAAGTGGGAACTTTTGGTCAAACACGGGTTTGAATCTGACGCCCCCACTCATCAGCTGTGTGCCTTTGGACCAGTTACATAACCACTCTGTGCCTCGTTTTCTTATCCATAAAATGGGGGAGATAATAGCAGCTTCCACACAGGTTTGTAAAGCGCTGAGTGGGGTGCCTGGCACAGAGAGAGCACCTAATCAACAAGGCTGGGCTGAGCGTGTGCAAGCCCCTCCCCTCCCACCCAAGGCCCTGCCCTCTCAGCTCTGGAGTCTCAGTGCTTCTTGTGGGAGTGGCCTCTTCTTTCCTTGCTGTGTCAATGTGGAGGGAGGAGGAAGATGGAGAATGGCATTCTTCACAGAATTAGAACAAAAAATTTTGCAATTTGTATAGAAACACAAAAGACTCCGAATAGCCAAAGCAATCTTGAGAAAGAAAAACGGAGTTGGAGGAATCAGGCTCCCTGACTTCAAACTATACCACAAAGCTACAGTAATCAAGACAGTATGGTACTGGAACAAAAACAGAAATATAATCAATGGTACAAGGTAGAACGCCCAGAGATAAACCCATGTGCATATGGGCACCTAATTTACAGCAAAGGAAGCAAGAACATACAATGGAGAAAAGACGGCCTCTTCAATAAGTGTTGCTGGGAAAACTGGACAGGTACATGTAAAAGAATGAAATTAGAACACTGCCTAACACCATACACAAAAATAAACTCCAAATGGATTAAAGACTTAATGTAAAACCAGACACTATAAAACTCTTAGAGGAAAACATAGGAAAAACACTCTTTGACATATACCACAACAAGATCTTTTTTGACCCACCTCCTAGAGTAACGGAAACAAAAACAAAAATAAACAAATGGGACTTAAAAGCTCTTGTACAGCAAAGGAAACTATAAACAAGACAAAAAGACAACCCTCAGAATGGGAGAAAATATTTGCAAATGAAACAACAGACAAAGGATTAATCTCCAAAATATACAGCAGCTCATGGAGCTCAATATCAAAAAAACAAACAACCCAGTTAAAAAATGGGCAGAAGACCTAAATAGACATTTCACCAGCATTTCTCCTTCTCCCCCCGCCCCAAGACCTACAACCTGGGAAGAATCAATCTCTCTGTCTGTAGGGGGAAGGAAGCGAGCAGAAGAAAAGCAAAGGCAAGGGACCCAAGTTACTGTGGACGGTGCTTGAGCTCCCATAATAATAACCTCTCTGGGCAAATTGCAGTCTCACTGTGCAACAAATAATCTTGGTGCAAAGCCTTTCTTCCCTGCACCAGAGTGGGGGGAAAAAAACATGGTAAACAGGAGGAGGGAAAATCAATTCCTAATGCACTTTGTTCATTGAATGAGAGAATCTCAGTCCAAGTCTGTCCCTTCCTGCCTTCCATTAACTTTGTCAGTTTCCCACCTCCCTCCCACCGCTCTTGTGAGTGGCTGGCTTTGGGTGATGAGAGGGGGGGTCCAGGTCTGGGAGGTGAGTGGAAGAGGAAGACAGCCCCTTGGGCTGGGTCATGACTTCTTAACTCTGTTCTGTTGGCATGAGGGTGGGGGTCTCCAGGTTGACTGAAAGAAATCGCAGAATGTGAGGGGCTTTGGAGAGCATCTATTTGAACCACCTTATTTTAGAGATTAGGAAAATAAATTTCAGAGTGGTTGAGATCTCGTCCAAAGTCCTTTAGCTCCTCTCTGCTGAGCCAGCCCATAAAGGAGCTAAATGAATGAGAAGACCACTCGCCCCACACCCTCCAGGTCCAGGGTAGGAACTACCCGGACACAGATGGAAACCCATTCTGCGGCAACTTGGATTTTGTTGCCTGAGGTCGAATGAAGAACTCTTCAAGGGATAATGGCTCCATAACTCAGGCACTAAAGTAATGGAAGTGAGAGGGAAGATTGCCTCCTGCCTCTAAATCTCTGGGGGACAGCGCGCGGTGGGAAGTCGGGGGGGAGATGGAATGGGGGCCCCAGTGTCCCTGAAACAAATCCAGAGAGAAGTGCTTAGGAGATAATCGCATCTACAAGGGGGAGGGCAGTACCCTTCAGATGGTAAATCTCTCTATTACCAAGGATGGTTCCTTTACTGTCAGTTTGGAGGCTCACCCAGGCTACAGCCGAGGTGTTTGGCATGTCCATTGCTTCTGAACCCAACCAGGCAGGTCCCACCCCACCCCCCACAGTCTGGGGGGTGGGGGCATGGGCAAGTAGCGAGGCCAGAGGTGGCTGGTCCCTGGTGCTGTGCAGGGGAGCTGGGAAGGTCTGAAGCCCCCCACCGTGACACCCCCCACTTAGGGAAGTCACCAATCCCTAGGGTTGCCAGATTTAGCAAATAAAAATATGGGATGCCCCGGCAAGTTTGAAAAATAGCTCTGCCTAGCTTTTGTAATGTTTTGCAGGGAAAACATATAAGACATTAGGGTGTTCTGACAGGGTCAATCTGGCTCATAGGACAGTCATTAAGAGAGGACGTGTCGCCTATAGACAGGACACCTGGCTATGCCTCCAACCCCTGAGTCCCAAGCAGGCATGTGGGACTGTGACCTGCCCCCAGCACAGGGGTCTATTTCTTCCAAGGGAAATTCCATCCCAGTGTCAGCTTGGCAGGCTCAGTCTCCCCAAGTCCCTCCTCACTGCGGAAGGAGGTCCCAAAGAAAAGGGGCTCTCAAGAGTGGGTCATCCCAGGAGGGCTTCCTGGCAGAAGCACGCTGTGAAGAAGGGGGAAGAGGGAGGATTTCCATAATACCCCAGAGCTCCAGCATCTTCTACGTTGAAGCATTTGGGGAGGGACTTCCCTGGTGGTCCAGTGGGTAGGACTCCACGCTCCCAATGCAGGGGGCCCAGCTTCAGTCCCTGGTCGGGGAACTAGATCCCGCATGCGTGCCACAACTGAGAGCTCGCATGCTGCAACTAAGGCCCAGGGCAGCCTAAATAAATACATAAATAAATAAAACCTGTGGACATTCTCAAAGGATCAAACAACTAGCCCTGAAATTAAAGTGACAAATGGTTGATTAAATAGGACACAGGGTTTGGGCTATGCAGCCGGCCTGCTGTGCAAGCTCAGGTGAGACACTTGACCTTTCTGAGACTCGATTTTATTTGTGAAATAGGAGCTGGTAACAGACCTGCCCAGGCCACAGGCTCTTTGAAGAATCACGTGGGATGGTGGAAATAAAAACACTTTTAAACAGTAAACTACTGCTCCCTGGACCCTCAGCCACCAATGAAATTGAGCCTGAACTGGCATCAAGCACATTTTACGTGCTTTACCTCACTGTCTTTCAATCAATCTAACTGCCACAAGCCCGTGGGGCACATCTATTACTTCACTTTACAGCCGAAGACGCTCCGAGGTCCAGTAAGTGCCTGGCCCCGCGGCTGGTAAACAAGAGACACCCTGATTCCAAACCTGCTTCTCATTCATCCCTTGTGTCCACAACCATTGGGTGACCATTCGCTGTGTTTGGGCAGAGTGTGGGCCAAGGGGCTTGAAGTCAAATTACCATTTCCAAAGCATTGCCTGTGAGCCAGGCACCATGTCAGGTTCTTTGCGTGGCATAGGAGCTAATATTACTCCCATTTTACCAAGGAGGAGACTGTGACTCAGAGAGGTTAAGTGGCAAACCCAAGGCCACACAGCTAATAAATATATGGTGGAGTCTGGATTTGAACCCGGGTCATTTGACCCTAGAGGCTTTGCTCTTCATCACTGTAGTACCAAAAAAAAAAAAGTTTTTATACATATATAATAATATATAATAATTAATGTGTAATATAATACATTATGTTATTGATATTATATATAATATATTGTAATGTAAGATATAATAATATAATATTAATAATATAATGATATGTAGTATTATCATCATCAAGAACGTCGCCTGGACTCTGATGATAGAGCTCTAATAAATTACTATGTCAGGCTTTGGAGTCAAGTTTGTGAAGTTCAGAGAGAAGATCCTGGGTGCAGACTCCTGAAAATGCTTGGCAAGAAGAATCGAACGTTTTCCTTTCAGGAGAAGCGTAGACATGCAAATCCGAGGCTACGGCTCAAAGACAAAGAGGGAGAGACATGGGGCTTAACATTATGATCTGCAACATTTCCATGTCGGCACTGCTGAGTCTCATCTCCCCACACCCCCTCGGAAGAATTCTCTTTCTCAGTTAGAGCGATCGTCGCACCATCTGTCAGCCAGACCCACGGGGCTCTGGGCTCAGAGCTCGCTGAGTCAAGGAGAGGAGGGCAGCCATCTCCGGACCCCCCATCGGCCCAAACACACACCCGCCCTGACTGCGACGTCACCAGGGGAAGGAAAAACGGCTCGTAATGCCTGTACATTAAGAAGCGTGTAATTATGCATAATAAAAAGACACTGGCCCTGGTGTATATAAACACAGCTTTGACTGAGTATACTTTCCCAGACAGCCCTTCCGTCTCACAACACAGCCATCAAGCGTCCCGAACTGACCAGACGGTTGCCATCCAGGCCTCCACGCGGCTCTGGACTGGGGTGGGGTGTGGGGGCAGCAGGGCGGGATGCAGGAGATGGATGCTTGTTTGGGAAGGGGGCTGAGCCAGGAGCCGGCGGGCCGGGAGAAGGACATTTACAATCAGGACAGAATCTGGGACGGTGACCAAAGTCCCCCACCCCAAGTTCGGTTTGCCTTGTAACTGTCCTGCTGAAGGGCCACGGACTGACTTACACCCTTCCCCGCTGCACGAGGTTTGACCTGGGCACTAACTCTCCTCCTTTTCCAGCTGCACCTGCTGGGTTGCTCCTCCTTCCTTGGACAGACACTAGGGCAGACTCAGAGCACAGATGAATGAAGATGCTGCTGAGAATAAACTAGTGGATGAAAGAGTAACTCTAAGAAGATTCCAGAGGACAGGTCCCGGGAGTGGAAGAACCACCCCCTTCTCTGCCTGAGCATAACCTCCCTGTGAATCTCAGCTTTTCCTCTGGATGTGGGGTGACCCCAGGTGACAGCAGAACGTCAAGGCACCCCTAGTGCTGCAGGATGATTCCCTGTCGCTACAGCTCACGCCCCAAGTAGGATTTGTCAGGCAAAGGGACAGGCAGAGCATGGCAGCCATGAGGGCTTGGCCTAGGAGAGCAGAGTCAATGGATCGGGCAGGAGCTGCAGCTCTCCCAGTGGTGGTACCCAGCTAAGGAGTCAGTGCTCTATTTTCTGCCAGCCACAGACACACGGGGATACAGCACGAGCAAAGCCAGGAGTCTGACAGTCTGTGGCTCAGGGGAGACAGACTGTAGGTCACGGGTAACCCCTGCCGAGGACGGGCACCACATCCATTCCCCCTCCCACCAGTGCAGACACACCCTCTGTGCGGCGACCATAAGACAGAATTACGACTCCGGGCGTCAGTGAACCTTTCTAAGGAGAGGGTTGAAATGATCAGCTTTTGTTTTAGAAAAATCAGAGTTAAGGAGAGAGTGGCTGGGAGGAGGGAGGCGAGTCAGTGGCTCTCAACCAGGACGGCAGCACACCTACCCCCATCCCCCCGGGGCACTTGAAACCTGTTGGGTATTTTTCCTTCTCGCAAGGACCGGGAGGGCACACCTGCACTGAGTGGGCAGGAGGGAAGCTTCCTGCGGTGCCCAGGACGGTCCCTCCACAATAAAGAGCCGCCCTACCCTGATGCTGCAGCACCCCAGTCAAAGAGCCCCAAAGACGCCCTGGCAGCAGCTGAGGCGAGATATACTGAGGGCTGCTGGACCTATCCAGCTTTCAGGGAAAAGACGCCATACCCACCGAGTTTCTGCATTGTGTGCCCAGCTGGCTGAGGGTTTAGGGATGTGATGGGGACACCAGGCTAGAGGTACCTGGGTGACAGGGTGGGACAGCAAGCAACAAGTTTGGATGGGGACGGTCTTGTTGTGCCTTTGTCAGGGGACCCTCGATGGGGCTGGCCCGTGGGAGCACCTCCGAGCTGGCCCGGGTCTCCGCAGGTGCTGAAAGGGAAATGGGCAAACAGAACTCCTTGTGCCTTGCAGGCCCCTCTGGTCCACTGCATCCCCAGGAGCTCAGGGGCTCTGGAAGGACAGGTGGGCAGGTGGGCGGCACAGAAAGAGGGGGCTGGGAGAGAAGGGGGAAACCCCTCTCGATTCTGACTTCTCCCTTCAGCTCCCCATCGTAAAGACACCACATTTTCGTGTAACCAGTAGCCAGAGGGGGATTGGAGATGCTAATTTCATTTCGTTAGATCCCAGCAGCCTTCAATTACAGCAGGCAGGAGGGAGGAAGCCGAGCTGATGTGTTTTTAAAGCCGCAGTTTTGCGCTGTTTTTAATTTAATGCTGTCGGTAAAAGATGCTGCCTTGAAGTCGCTAACGATTCTCGCGAATTATTTTGGTTGATTTATACACCGCTCCGACTTTAAATAACGAGGGAGGAAGGAGAGCGGGTCCCCCCTGGAGCTGCAAACCTGCAGCTGGAAGAAGATGCTACTGAGATTCAGACTCAGGGGTGCCTTCCTTTGAATTGTGTTTCCTGGTGGGGGGCAGCTCTGGTTTCCCACCTCCCCCACCCCTAGTCACTGCGCATTTATAAACTGAGTGCAAACTCGGGACACCTTTCTCCTCTCCAAGACACATCCTACCGTCCCAGCCCAAAGAACCGTTGTGATTCATGTATTTGGAGTCTTTATCTCCGGCGAGGCAATTTATCTGCACAAACTCTGAGGCTCACATCTATGCCGAGAAGTGGCTTGACTTTCCCTGTGTTCCTGAGGAATTCACTGAAGCTCTGAGAGGCTGAGGATTGGCTCAAGGTCACCCAGCTGGGAAGTGATAGAAATAGCGTTCAAGTTCAAGTGTTCCAGCAGGACCCTTCTGGTTGGACTCAGTATCATACCTGCAGGGCTACAAGAAATGAATGAGCAAATAAACTCAACTTGTCTGATTCCAGACTAGATGTCCCTCCTCGTTACCTCCCATCATCCAGGGGGCTCCAAAGGGACCAAGCTGACCAGAAATGCCAGGACCAAAGACAGAACATGAAATTCTCACTTCCGGACCACAGCATCCAATGGGTATCTGATTAGCAGCAGAACCAAGGGTCCTGGTTCTGCAACTTGTCCCAGGGTCCCCAGGCAGGGATTCATCGGTCATGCAAACAGAGTTTGGTGTTTGACGAGGATCTGAAAGATGCTTCCATTTATCTCGATTCACTGCTCGTCTCCATCAGGAAAAATGTCTCCTGTCTGCTGGTGCCCCTGTTTCTTCTCCATCCCTTCAAAATAAAATTAGAGGCAGCCAGCGAGAGCATGGCTCTGCAGCCCGGGAGTAAGGGTGTCTGCTGGGAGCAGCAGTGGGTGGGCAGGGGCTGGGAAGGAGCCCAGTTCAAAGGACAGGGGAGGCTGGTCTCTCCATCACCAGGAGGTCAGGGCAACTGCATTAGAGATTCAGCTCAGCTGGGCGGCTTTGAGCCCGGCTGGGCCAAGATATTCAGGAAAACAGCCCAAATCATGAGCAGAGAAATAGAGGCCCTGGGAAGCCTCATGACTTTCCCATCAAAGGAGCAGCAATCAGTGTATATGCAAAATGCTGCAGATTTCCATGGCAGGCGTACCTTCTGGGCTCCTGGAGCTGGAAGGAGCATGGGCTTCAGAGGCAGAGGTCCTGGGTTCAAATCCCAACTCTGCCACTCAGTAGCCATGTAGCCTCAGGTAAGTTATTGAACTTTCTTCAAACTCTGTTTGCCTGATGTAAAGTGGACCTGTCATTCTCCAGCTGACCAGGAGAGCTTAACTAAGAGACCAGAAGCATCCATTTGAGGACACGGCACGAAATGAAAGTGGGAGCCCCTTGTTCAAAAAGTATTAAGAATTTCAAGGTGACAACATGGGAGCACTCAGCCAGGGGTGGGTCCCTTCTTGGCGCACGGAGACTGCACAGAGCATCTATCCATGAGGCTGGCCCTGGAAAGGGATGTTTTCTCTAGATGGGGATAGCGTTACAGGAAATCACAGGGGCTGGGACTGTCCTGGAGCTGCGACGGGTGTGAGTGGCCTGGAGAAAGCCAGCGCTGTCACCCCGCTGGGGGAGAAGACCTGAGAACTGGGACAGAGCCTTGGATGGAGGACCCACCTGTGACCTGGGAGGGGGAGGAGGGAAATCCCTCCACCCTCTCTTTCCCCCTTACAGCCCCTGCCCTCGGCAGCACCCGACTAGCAGCCTGAGTCAAATGAGTCGATGTGGTCCGTGTAGATGTGTCTCCTGGGCTCAGAGATGAAGAAGGATGGAGAGTGAACCTGGAGATTGAGCATCTCTCAATGTTGTGAGGAGGGTTGGATGCTAGGAACCACGCAGCAGAGAGGAGGCCTTTGGAAGGGTTATTCTGCTTCCACACGAGGCGTGGATTCCTCTGCCCAGTCCACACCCTGGGACTCTTGTTCTGGGTGCCCTTACTTCCTCTCTCGACTGTAGGTTCCCCGTGGAACCTGCCAGCCTGGCGCACAGCAGGCGCTCAGAATCACCAGTTGTTGAATGAACCTGGCTGCAAGTGGGAGTCACTCATTGACAGCAAATCCGGGTGCTGTCCCTGAAATCTGCCTTCACTGGTGAGCCAGGGCAGGGGCAGGAGGGAGACCCTGAGCAGGCTGGTCCCCCCCAAGGCTCTGGGCCCACCAGGCCTGGCCAGGCAGAGGCTGCAGCCCTCAGGACCCAGTGCCCAGACACAGGAGTTGAAAGAGACTGAGGTCAAAGCAGAGGATATAAAGGCCCAGAGCTGAAGAGGCTCTGCATGGAAATCGGGGGACCCGGGCTCCAGGACCCAGGCAGCAGTCAACACTCAGAGGCCTTCGCTGTCTTGCCCCTGCGGCCACCCTCAGGGAAAGCCCCCACGAGGGGGAGCAGACGCTCTCAGTTCTAGGCGAACCTGCGTTCACACCCACCAACCCATTAGCAAAATGTCAGCCTGCCTGGGAAAAGCATCCTTGTGCACTCCCCACAGAGCCAGCTGCAGGCTGAGTGCCATGCAGGGGGCAGCCGGCATCACCCGGGACCACGCTCCCCTTCCAAGAATGTGGGCTCTCCCACAACAGTGAGAGGTACGCGTACCGGGTACCCGCGTACCTCTCCCACAGGACAGAGGACCAGGTTAGCTGTCTGCATGGAACAGCCTGAAAACCCAGTAGAACAGGGCTGCCTGGGTGACTTGTTGTTTATTAATAATATAAATATGTAAATGTTACAAGGGCCATATTGATCCCAACCTGCGAACCATCCATCATGAGGGTGAGGACCGGGGTGTTGTAAATATCAAACAGTAAGTCTGCAGCCTGAGACTTAACAATACAGGTGGACTATGGCTGGGACAGGCCCTGAGGCAGTTTTACTAATGAGAGCAATTCCCAGGGCTCCACTCAGTGTGTGGGGATTAGGAGGGGAAGGGAGATGTGCATGCACAGGGACCCTAGAGTGAAATCCTCCCCTTTCCTGCTTCTCTGTGGGCAGGAAGAACAGCCATCAGAGCTCCTGAAATCTCTCACTCAGGGTCTACCAGCCTGGAAAAGGGCCTGTCCAGGTGTGAGGAGGGGTCCCATCTCCTCTTACCCTGAGACAACAAGAGCTCCCGAGACAACAGGAGCTCAGAGGTTAAGCACATGGGCTTGGAATCAGGCTTGCCTGGAGTCAAATCCTGCCCCCGCTGTTTACGAGCTTTGCAAACTTCTTAAGTCCAGCTGCTCTGAGCATCAGTTCACTCACCTGTAAAATGGGAATGTTGGTACCGATGTGCAAAGCTGTCGTGGGGACTAAACGGGACAATGTCTACAAAGTAGATATAAAGTAGACCTCCACGATGGTTGTTGTCACGGAGACAGAGCAGCCAGGGGCTCTCAGCCCCATCAGACCTGTCCCAACATTAAGGACATAATACAGAATAGCTCCAGTCCCAGGCATTCCATCACCACCCCCAGAAGGCTACCCAGTGACGTGGCGTCTAGTGTTGAGGATGGAGCAGCCTGGCCCCAGCCTTAGCCCTCCCTCCCCAGCTCCCTTCTCCTGGCTGATTCTATCTGAATGCCCACACGTGTCAAGGACGCACTGGGCAGGGGGCTGGGGAAGTGGGCAATGCTGAGGTGGTCCCTGCCTTCGGGGATTTCAAGCTAGAGATGGGGAGAATGATGAGCCCCTGACAAGTGCCTAAGCCCTGGGGGCTTAAAGGAAAATGAGGTCACGCTCAGCTGAGGGGGAGCCATGAGGGGTTCCCTGGAGGTGAGCTGAGAATGGACACCAGGAAGGGAGAGAGGATGCGAGCTCTCCAGCCTAGGTCCACGCCGAGCGGGAGCTGGCAGGGAGGTTCCGCTCCCTGGTGACCCCGTAGGAAGCCAGGCCCGTGGCTGTGAGGGAGCTCATCTCCCCACCCCGCATCCACCAAAGGGAGCCAGGAGTGACCCCACCAGGAGAGGCCCAGCCTGAGCCCCGAGTCCACCTCTGTCCACGCAGCACTTACCGCACGTATGAAAGTCCTGGGGCAGTGCGGGGCGGCCTGGCCCTGCTCAGCTCAGGGAGCCTGTCCCCAAATCCAGCCCCCCCGGGGACACTCAGCACAGGCAGAAAAGGTTCAGCTCTCAGGGCGGGATTAGGGCACAGGTCAGTGAGGTGAGTTACGCAAGTGAAGGTCAGATCCTGTCTTCATTGAAATTTTGGTATTTTGTTCTTCAGGATTTTGTGCGTGTGTGTTCATTTGGCTTTTTAAAAACAACATTGCATTAAAATATTATTCCTTTTGATTACAGAGTTTTGGGCACACCCTTACATTCTGTGTTGCTTCACCTGCCTCACCCTAATGCCCGCCCTGCTCGTGACCGCATTTTCCTGGATTATTTTCCCTCCTCACCACCAGCATCCATCCCATTTCCAATTGGTTCCAACCCAGCTCAGGTGTCTTCCCAGTTTTCTGTCTTTGATTTCATTTTCTAGAGCCTGATTCCATCTCTCCTCCCACCCCCAGCCCCCGTGGTCTTCCCAGGACCCATGGGGATCATGAACTGCCTCTGTATAGAGTGGTGTAAGAATTGGGGGATGGGCACATCCCACCATCTGGGCATCACTGTGAGAGAGCGCCCACCGTCAGCCCTAGGCTGTGTGCTTCCACAGCGTTATCTGACTTCTCCTTACCAGCTCCTGAGAGCTGGGCAGCATCTGTCTCATTTGACAGGTGGGGAACCCGAGGCCCAGAGAGGTATGAGATTTACCCCAGGTCACACAGCTGGTCAGTCTGTGATGGGTCTGGGATGTGATCACAGCTCAATGACACAAGCAATGTGCTCTTTTCACCTGAACCCAACGTTTCCCAAAGTGTCATCCCTGGAACCCACATTCCATGGGCCATGAATCCATGAGCCTTGAGAGAATGGGCTTCAAGGTCATCAAAGCTTACCCTGCTGGGGTGCAAGGAGACCAGGTATATCAGCATGTTCAAGGTTTGGGGAAGTCCTGCAGTTGAAAAATAAAAAAAAAAAAAAACTATTGGATTTTGTTTAGCTCAGAGTTTTCCAAACTTACTGGCCACAAAACGCTGTTTTTATTTTTTTTCACAGAGCATCACCCTGGGCCAACATTCCACTTTCTACCCTTCAGGAAACGCTGGTGAGTGTTTAGCTTGAGAGTTTCTGAGCCAGGTCGGAGTAAGTCCTGCCAGGAGGGATACCTGAGCCTTCTTCTCCATCCTTCACTCCCACTTCCAACCTCGTCTACCTACTGGTAGAGGAAGAAGAGAAGCCAAGAGTGCACTTTCCTGTTTTCCGCTAAATGTTTCTATATTGTCTGAAAGAATCACACTGGGCATGAATTACTTTGCTGAGAAGATAGCGAGAAGGGAAGAAATGTTTCCAGCTCCTACTTGCCACCGTCCTCGGCTAAAGCAAACTGCCAACCCCAGGAAGAAGAGGAGATTCTGCAGACGTTCACCCGCCCTTGTGCCTCTTCCATCTTCCCCACTCACTCTTCCCCTCCCTCCACCCCAGGGTCCGAACCCCCAGCCCACCCAGGAGGCACACACGAAGCCACCTCCCAGTCCAAGGTTGTATCTCCGCCCTGTGCCTTAGCCACGAGGGCTTTCACACACAGCAATCTCTTTATTCAACTCCCCTATCTCCCCAGAAAGAGAAGAGGCGGGGCAAGGTCCTGTGAGCACTGCACTCCCCCACCCAGGCCTGGGTACCATTAGTATTCAGCATCCTCTTGGTCATGGGTCCTCTTCATGCCAGTTTGATTTTATTATTATGCCAACACACTTGCTTAATTCTCCACTGTCTTTCTTCTGCACTGCTGATTTACACTGTTAGTGTTTTAATTATACAATTCAGCACTCCTTAAAACATGAAAAACTGCTCAACTTTTCAAACAATTAAAAGGCAACAGAGTAGATCAGCAGATCCAAGACAAGATAAGTAAATCAAGCAATTAAAAAACTCATCTGGCAAAAATGTAGAAACCCACCTAAAATGAGTGAGGTTTCCTGGGCCCTCCTGACAAGAACCTCAAAGAACGGCACCCTCTCTGTCTCACTTTCCTCCTCTGGGCTCCCGACGCCCTCATGCTCGCTCATCACTCTCCTTTTGGGCTCCCTTTGTTGAATGAGCTGCTTCTGGGACTTCAGCCCGTCCGAGGGGCCCGCACTGAACAAAGCTTAGTAGAAAGAGCCCAGGAGGAGGGCAACCAAAGGTATGAGCTCAGCCTGGCTACTGAGCAGCTCGTAAGCCTGGTCGTGTCATCCCCTCTCGGCCTGTTTTCCCATCTGCATCACTGAGCTGGTGTTTTGTTTTTGCTTTTATTTTGGTAAAATACACGCAGCATAAAATTTACCACCTTGACCAGTTTTTACGCATGCAGTTCAGCGGTATTAAGCGTATTCAAAGTGTCCTGCAACAATCACCACCATCCACCTCCAGAACTCTTACCTTGCAAAACTGAAACTCTAGACCCATTAAACAGTAACTCCCCTTTCCCCACATCCTGCATCACTGGTTTTTAAACTGGCCTCTGAGGAGACCCAGGGCTTCATCATGACTCCTCCAGGCTGCCTGGAAAGGAGCAGGTCGAGGGAAGGGTGAGTAAACAGGAAGCTCTATCGTGATCTAATTAAGCTACTGGCAGTCTGGATTAGGTTTCATTTGAGTGGAAGACTCTGCAGATTTTTTTTTAATATATAAATTTATTTATGGCTGTATTGGGTCTTCATTGCTGCGTGCAGGCTTTCTCTAGTTGTGGTGAGCAGGGGCTACTCTTCGTTGTGGTGCACAGGCTTGTCATTGCGGTGGATTCTCTTGCTGCGGAGCACAGGCTCTTAGGCGCGCAGGCTTCAGTAGTTGTGGCACACGGGCTTAGTTGCTCCAAGGCATGTGAGATCTTCCTGGACTAGGGCTCAAACCCATGTCCCCTGCATTGGCAGGCAGATTCTTTTTTTTTTTTTTTTTTTTAATTTTTGAATTTTATTTTATTTATTTTTTTATACAGCAGGTTCTTATTAGTTATCTATTTTACACATATTAGTGTGTATATGTCAATCCCAATCTCCCAATTCATCCCACCACCCCCACCACCCCCGCCACTTCCCCCCTTGGTGTCCATACGTTTGTTCTCTACATCTGTGTCTCAATGTCTGCCCTGCAAACTGGTTCATCTGTACCATTTTTCTAGGTTCCACACATATGCGTTAATATACGATATTTGTTTTTCTCTTTCTGACCTACTTCACTCTGTATGACAGTCTCTAGATCCATCCACGTCTCAACAAATGACCCAACTTCGTTCTTTCTTATGGCTGAGTAATATTCCATTGTATATATGTACCACATCTTCTTTATCCATTCTTCTGTCGATGGGCATTTAGGTTGCTTCCATGACCTGGCTATTGGAAATAGTGCTGCAATGAATGCTGGGGCGCATGTGTCCTTTTGAATTATGGTTTTCTCTGGGTATACGCCCAGTAGTGGGATTGCTGGGTCATATGGTAATTCTATTTTTAGTTTTTAAGGAACCTCCATACTGTTCTCCATAGTGGCTGTATCAATTTACATTCCCACCAACAGTGCAAGAGGGTTCTCTTTTCTCCACACCCTCTCCAGCATTTCTTGTTTGTAGATTTCCTGATGATGCCCATTCTAATCAGTGTGAGGCGATACCTCATTGTAGTTTTGATTTGCATTTGTCTAATGATTAGTGATGTTGAGCAGCTTTTCATGTGCTTCTTGGCCATCTTTGTGCCTTCTTTGGAGAAATGTCTATTTAGATCTTCTGCCCATTTTTTGATTGGGTTGTTTGTTTTTTTAATATTGAGCTGCAGGAGCTGTTTAAATATTTTGGAGATTAATCCTTTGCCCGTTGATTCGTTTGCAAATATTTTCTCCCATTCTGAGGTTTGTCTTTTTGTCTTGTTTATGGTTTCCTTTGCTGTGCATGAGCTTTGAAGTTTCATTAGGTCCCATTTGTTTATTTTTGTTTTTATTTCCATTACTCTAGGAGGTGGATCAAAAAAGATCTTGCTGTGATTTACGTCAGAGACTGGTCTCCTATGTTTTCCTCTAAGAGTTTTATATTGTCCAGTCTTACATTTACGTCTCTAATCCATTTGGAGTTTATTTTTGTGTATGGTGTTAGGGAGTGTTCTAATTTCATTCTTTTACATGTAGCTGTCCAGTTTTCCCAGCACCACTTATTGAAGAGACTGTCTTTTCTCCATTGTATATCCTTGCCTCCTTTGTCATAGATTATTTGACCGTAGGTACGTGGGTTTATCTCTGGGCTTTCTATCTTGTTCCATTGATCTATGTTTCTGTTTTTGTGCCAGTACCATATTGTCTTGATTACTGTAACTTTGTAGTATAGTCTGAAGTCAGGGAGTCTGATTCCTCCATCTCCATTTTTTTCCCTCAAGACTTCTTCGGCTATTCGGGGTCTTTTGTGTCTCCATACAAATTTTAAGATTTTTGTTTTAGTTCCGTAAAAAATGCTGTTGGTAATGTGATAGGGATTGCACTGAATCTGTAGATTGCTTTGGGTAGTATAGTCATTTTCACAATGTTGATTCTTCCAATCCAAGAACATGGTCTATCTCTCCATCTGTTGGTATCATCTTTAATTTCTTTCATCAGTGTCTTATAGTTTTCTGCATACAGGTCTTTTGTCTCCCTAGGTAGGTTTATTCCTAGGCATTTTATTCCTTTTGTTGCAATAGTAAATGGGAGTGTTTCCTTAATTTCTCTTTCAGAATTTTCATCGTTAGTGTAGAGGAATGCAAGAGATTTCTGTGCATTAATTTTGTATCCTGCAACTTTACCAAATTCATTGATTAGCTCTAGTAGTTTTCTGGTGGCATCTTTAGGATTCTCTGTGTATAGTATCATGTCATCTGCAAACAGTGACAGTTTTACTTCTTCATTTCCAATTTGGATTCCTTTTATTTCTTTTTCTTCTCTGATTGCTGTGGCTAGGACTTCCAAAACAATGTTGAATAATAGTGGTGAGAGTGGACATCCTTGTCTTGTTCCTGATCTTAGAGGAAATGCTTTCCGTTTTTCACCATTGAGAATGATGTTTGCTGTGAGTTTGTCGTATATGGCCTTTATTATGTTGAGTAAGTTCCCTCTATGCCCACTTTCTGGAGAGTTTTTATCATAAGTGGATGTTGAATTTTGTCAAAAGCTTTTTCTGCATCTATTGAGATGATCATATGGTTTTTCTTCTTCAATTTGTTAATATGGTGTATCACATTGATTGATTTGCATATATTGAAGAATCCTTGCATCCCTGGGATAAATCCCACTTGATCATGGTGTATGATCCTTTTAATGTGCTGTTGGATTCTGTTTGCTAGTATTTTGATGAGGATTTTTGCATCTATATTCATCAGTGATATTGGCCTGTAATTTTATTTTTTTGTAGTATCTTTGTCTGGTTTTGGTATCAGGGTGATGGTGGCCTCATAGAATGAGTTTGGGAGTGTTCATTCCTCTGCAATTTTTTTGGAAGAGTTTGAGAAGGATGGCTGTTAGCTCTTCTCTAAATGTTTGATAGAATTCACCTGTGAAGCCATCTGGTCCTGGACTTTTGTTTGTTGGAAGATTTTTAATCACAGTTTCAATTTCATCACTTGTGATTGGTCTGTTCATATTTTCTATTTCTTCCTGGTTCAGTCTTGGAAGGTTATACCTTTCTAAGAATTTGTCCATTTCTTCCAGGTTGTCCATTTTATTGGCATAGAGTTGCTTGTAGTAGTCTCTTAGGATGCTTTGTATTTCTGCGGTGTCCATTGTAACTTCTCCTTTTTCACTTCTAATTTTATTGATTTGAGTCCTCTCCCTCTTTTTCTTGATGAGTCTGGCTAATGATTTATCAATTTTGTTTATCTTCTCAAAGAACCAGCTTTTAGTGTTATTGATCTTTCCTATTGTTTTCTTTGTTTCTATTTCATTTATTTCTGCTCTGATCTTTATGATTTCTTTCCTTCTGCTAACTTTGAGTTTTGTTTGTTCTTCTTTCTCTAGTTCCTTTAGGTGTAAGGTTAGATTGTTTATTTGGGATTTTTTTTGTTTCTTGAGGTAGGCTTGTATAGCTATAAACTTCCCTCTTAGAACTGCTTTTCTGCATACCATAGGTTTTGGATCATCGTGTTTTCATTGTCATTTGTCTCTAGGTATTTTTTTATTTCTTCAGTGATCTCTTGGTTATTTAGTAGTGTATTGTTTAACCTCAATCTGTTTGTGTTTTTTACGTTTTTTTCCCTGTAATTCATTTCTAATCTCATAGCGTTGTGGTCAGAAGAGATGCTTGATATGATTTCAATTTTCTTAAATTTACTGAGGCTTGATTTGTGACCCAAGATGTGATCTATCCTGGAGAATGTTCCATGTGCACTTGAGAAGAAAGTGTAATCTGCTGTTTTTGGATGGAATGTCCTATAAATATCAATGAAATCTATCTGTCCTATTGTGTCATTTAAAGCTTGTATTTCCTTATTAATTTTCTGTCTGGATGATCTGTGCATTGGTGTAAGTGAGGTGTTAAAGTCCCCCACTATTATTGTGTTACTGTCAATTTCCTCTTTTATAGCTCTTAGCTGTTGCCTTATGTATTGAGGTGCTCCTATGTTGGGTTCATATATATTTATAAATGTTATATCTTCTTCTTGGATTGATCTCTTGATCATTATGTAGTGTCCTTCCTTGTCTCTTGTAACATTCTTTATTTTAAATTCTATTTTACCTGATATGAGTATTGCTACTCCAGCTTTCTTTTGATTTCCATTTGCATGGACTATCTTTTTCTACCCCTCACTTTCAGGCTGTACGTGTCCCTAGGTTTGAGGCGGGTCTCTTGTAGACAGCATATATATGGGTCTTGTTTTTGTATCTATTCAGCAAACCAGTGTCTTTTGGTTGGAGCATTTAATCCATTCACATTTAAGGCAATTATCAATATGTATGTTCCTATTACCATTTTCTTAATTGTTATGGGTTTGTTTTTGTAGGTCCTTTTCTTCTCTTGTGTTTCCCACTTAGAGAAGTTCCTTTAGCATTTGCTGTAGAGCTGGTTTAGTGGTGCTAAATTCTCTTAGCTTTTGCTTATCTGTAAAGCTTTTGATTTCTCCATCGAATCTGAATGAGATCCTTGCTGGGTAGAGTAATCTTGGTTGTAGGTTCTTCCCTTTCATCACTTTAAATATATCATGCCACTCCCTTCTGGTTTGTAGAGTTTCTGCTGAGAAATCAGCTGTTAACCTTATGAGATTTCCCTTGTATGTTATTTGTCATTTTTCCCTTGCTGCTTTCAATAATTTTTCTTTGTCTTTAATTTTTGTCAATTTGCTTACTATGTGTCTCGGCATGTTTCTCCCTGGGTTTATCCTGTATGGGGCTCTCTGCGCTTCCTGGACTTGGGTGGCTATTTCCTTTCCCACGTTAGGGAAGTTTTTGACTATAATCTCTTCAGATATTTTCTCGGGTCCTTTCTCTCTCTCTTCTCCTTCTGGGACCCCTATAATGCGAATGTTGTTGCGTTTAATGTTGTCCCAGACGTCTCTTAGGCTGTCTTCATTTCTTTTCATTCTTTTTTCTTTATTCTTTTCCACAGCAGTGAATTCCACTATTCTGTCTTCCAGGTCACTTATCCGTTCTTCTGCCTCAGTTATTCTGCTATTGATTCCTTCTAGTGTAGTTTTCATTTCAGTTATTGTATTGCTCATCTCTGTTTGTTTATTCTTTAATTCTTCTAGGTCTTTGTTAAACATTTCTTGCAGCTTCTCGATCTTTGCCTCCCTTCTTTTTCCGAGGTCCTGGATCATCTTCACTATCATTATTCTGAATTCTTTTTCTGGAAGGTTGCCTATCTCCACTTCATTTAGTTGTTTTTCTGGGCTTTTATCTTGTTCCTTCATCTGGTACATAGCTCTCTGCCTTTTCATCTTGTCTATCTTTCTGTGAATGTGGTTTTTGTTCCACAGGCTGCAGGATTGTAGTTCTTCTTGCTTCTCCAGGCAGATTCTTAATCACTACGCCACCAGGGAAGTCCTGCAGATTATTTTTTGAAGTCTGAAAACAGCTGGACAAGATGATCTTAAAGACTTTTTGGATTGGAAGGAACCAGCCTAAGGGGTGTGAGTTTCTCTAAAGGAAAGCTCTGTCCACCAGCAGAAAGGAAAGGGGACCTGATTCTCTGGGTCCAGAGCAGGACAGACGAGCTCCCTGGAATGAGCTTGGATACCCCAGGAATCCAGCCACCACTCACGGCCTCTGCCTCTTCCCTTCCCCATGCACACTTGGCATCAGGACTCCAGGCTCCATGGGGCCCAGAGAACCAGCACCTTTCTGCTGCACTCTGAAAGTAAGGGTGGGGGTAAGGTGGGAGAGGGTACAGGAGGTGCGCAGCCCACTCATCCATCACTCCAGGACCCAGGAGGGTGGAGGTGCCATGCGGCACCTGCTCACTGGCCAGGCTGTCTGGGAGTAGGATATTGACCAGAGCAAGGAGGGTGGAGGAGGTGATGGGTGCCCTGGGGCTGGAACTGAAAGAGATGGAGAGGCAGGGGAGGTGGTCTCTATCAGCAGCATCTGGTTCAAGGCAGAACCTCCCTGGGTGGACATGCTTCCCCCATCCTTCATCCGCCAGCTGACAGGATTATAAATGCCTGGTGGCAGTGCCCGAAATCTCAACCATGGTGGTCTTGACAAGAAGAGGCAAGGCCAGTGATCTGAGCATTTGGGTCTGTGAGGTCTGTGACCGGGGTTCAGGTCTACGATGGAAGAGCACGCGCAGCCCAGAGATGTGTCTGGATGCAGCCCTCCCCCAAATTCTCCTGTTTAGAGGGAGATATATAGGACACCCTGGCTTTCCCTCCTTCAGGGAAAGAGAGGGTTTCTCCGCCATCTTCTTTTCAACCTGGACCACTTCTCCTGAACAACGCCCAAGGGACCAGCCAATCAGGCTCTGGAAATGGTGCCCTTCCAGACGTGGCTATTTGTCAGTGGTGTGTCTCCCCTCTGGGTCTTGTCCAGGACAGCAGGATTCCCCAGCCACTGAGTCAGGCTTTGCTGTCTACAGCAGGAAGTAAGCATGGGATGCAATCATATACAAAGGAGGGGGGGACAGGTGCACACAGGTCCAGCTTTTATGATCACCTCCAGCCCCTCTGGCTTCAACCCTGTCCAGGCATTGAGCCAGATCTCCATGAGGTCACCTTCTGCGGGGTCACAGCCCACTCCTGCACCAGACTGCATCTCCCCTCACCAGCACTCAAGCCCCTGCCCTGCCCCTTGCATCCACAAAATGTCCCACAAAATGTCTCCTCAAGGTTATTCTCCCTGAGCAATTTCTGTTCCAAACAGTTTCTACTGGTTGCTCTTTGTAATTCCAGAACCTCCATTAATCATTCTTAAGCTCTTTGAATGCAATGTTTTCTCTAAGAACCGAAATTTCTTCACAACTCTGCACCCTTCTGCCACCTCCAATTACCCACTCTCATCAGTCTTTAACATAAAGCATTAGCATATCTATAACTTCCCTCTACCTTGATTAATCTGACTTGGAATTTTCTCCCAGTCACCCCTAATTGGCTGTAGAGTGACTGCGATGGGCGGAGGGGTGGCACGGGGAGGGGCAGAATGGCATGCACCTCACCCAGTTTCAGACTTAAAATGTTAGAGCAGAAATAGAGTCCTGATGTTATTAAATCCAACTTTCTTTTTGCAGATGAGGAAACTGAGGCCTGAAGAGATGAAGTATCTCTCCTTCTACCACCTTCCCAGGCAGCATTTCCCCAAGTGTGTTTCCTACATACTAGTTGCCAGAAATTCTCTGCAAAAAGTAAAGGCACTGGGGAGGTCAGGGGGAGGTCAGGGGGTGCACAGAGCCCAGGGGATCTGCAGTCAAATAAATTTGGGGAAGCCTAAACATCATGTCACTCTCTTGGATATCCACGATGCACAGTAACATATTATAGGCTTTTAAGAAATCTCACAGTAAAGAAACCTGTAAACTTTGCTTAATCCTGGACTCCTTTAAGGGTTGTCTCTTTTTTTCTCTAGACCAGCTATATTAGTTACATGTTGCTGTGTTAAGAATTTATCCCCGGGCTTCCCTGGTGGCGCCGTGGTTGAGAGTCCGCCTGCCGATGCAGGGGACGCGGGTTCGCGCCCCGGTCCGGGACGATCCCACATGCTGCAGAGCAGCTAGGCCCGTGAGCCGTGGCCGTTGAGCCTGCGCGTCCGGAGCCTGTGGTCCGCAACGGGAGAGGCCACAACAGTGAGAGGCCCGCGTACCGCAAAAATATATATATATATATATATATATATCCCCAAACTAGGTAGCTTGAATACGCCCTCGGGTGGCCTTGGCCTGCAGCGGCTTGAAGTAGGGTTTCGGTTTCCAGCTAGAGATGGAAGTCAGGTCACAGCAGTGAGAGCACTGAATCCTAGCCTCAAGACCAGTGGCCAGTGACAAGGCCCTGGTCCGTCAGCTGTGTAGAAATGAATTTCCACAGAGAGATGGAAAGTAATGAAGCAAGTAAAGTATTTATTAGGAGGAAAAGGGTACCTGTAGAGGGACACATGGGCAGCTCAGAGAAAGAGTCGCGCCCTCGTGGTAGTTTGAATTACTTACATGGGGCATTTCTTCCGGGTTTCCTTTGGCCAATCATCTTGCTTTGCCTGGTTTGGGTTTATCTCAGGGTCCTCCTATGTGTGCGCACGCAATCTCTTAGCCAAGATGACTTCTAGCAAAGAGGCCTATGGGTAGTTGACTCCCATACTATGGGGTGGCACCCCCTCCCTTTTTGACCTCCAGGGAGCCTTTCTGCACATGTGTAGTTGGGAAAATTTCCTTGAATTCAAGAATGAGGAATACGTGGTCTTTTGTTTCTTATTTGAGCAGGGTTCAGCTCTTCTCCCTCCTGCTACTGTGGAGTATCTGTCCACAGGGGACAAACTCCAGCTGTTCAGCTTGGGGCCCATCTATCTCCTGCCTCAAAACAACAAACATTTATTATCTCAGATAATAATAATGAGGGGCAGGAATCTGTGGATGGTTTAGCTAGATGATTCTGGCTCAGAGGGAACTATACTCAATATTATGTAATAATCTATAAGGGAAAAGAATCTGGAAAAGAATATATATATAACTGAATCGCTGTGCTATTCACCTGAAACTTATGCAATATTGTAAATCAACTATACCTCAAAAAAAAAATTTTTTTTTAAAGATTGAACAAAAATGAAACCAGAAGCTAATCTCAAAAAAAAAAAAGAAAAGAGATGTTGGCTAGGGCTGTAGTCATCCAACAGCTGGACTGCGGCTGGAAACTCTGCTTCCAAGATGGTGCTCTCACATGGAGCTGGTTGTTGGCCGGCGGCCTCAGCTCCTCAGCATACGGGCCTCTCCACAGGACTGTTTGTGCATCCTCATGACATGGCTGTTGGCTTCTCCCAGACTGCGTCATCTAAGAGACAGAGAGAAAGAGAGAGGGAAGGAAGCTTCAGTGTCTTTTGCGACAAAGCTTGGGAAATCACACACCATCATTTCCACGATATCCTATGGGTTACACCCATATTCAGTGTGGGAGGGAGTATACAAGGATGTGAATACCAGGAGGTGGGGATCACCGGCTCCTCTTGAAGGCCAGCTACTGCACCACCTTTTAACTTTACACATCTTGGAAACCACTAACCCAGAAGCTACTCCTTGGGGATTAAAATAGACCTGAGAAAGGTGTGACTATCCCAGATCCTCAACCTGTTGTAACTAAGATGAGATGCCATGGATGGCGTTGCCTGGCCCCACTTTCTTTTTTTTTTTTTTTTTTGCGGTACGCAGGCCTCTCACTGTTGTGGCCTCTCCCGCTGCAGAGCACAGGCTCCGGATGCGCAGGCTCAGCGGCCATGGCTCACGGGCCCAGCCGCTCCATGGCACGTGGGATCTTCCCGGATGGGGGCACGAACCCGTGTCCCCTGCATTGGCAGGCGGACTCTCAACCACTGCGCCACCAGGGAAGGCCCCCAGGCCCCACTTTCTAAGGACCAGAGCCCAGCCCTGTGCTTCAGCCTTCAGTGTCGTCTGGCTTCACCCTTCAAGGAGACTCTCTTCTTTCTCCCTGCTGGTCCAGGCAGACACCAGGACCTGGAGCCTAAAGTGAGCCAGTGACCTCCAGCCTCCAAGGCAAGGCCCAAGGCCAACATTCTCTCTACCCAAGGTGGGCTCCCAGCCTCAGCTAAGGCAAGACTGACTCCAGTTTTCCACGTGGAGAGCCTCTCACTAAGTGCCTGGTTCCAGTGTGAAGGCAACTCCAATTATTTTTCTCTAAGAAGAATAAAAATTGTGAACACTTATTAAGTGCTTATGATTTGCTAGGCACTGTGCCAACCGGTTTACATATGCTGTATTATTTAATTCTCAATGACCTCAAGAGGTAGTTTCTACATCCCCACTGGATAGATAAGAAAATTGAGGCTCTGACCCATCAAGAAATATGGCCAATGACAGAGCTGACATCAGCATAGCTGAGGATGAGCTGGGACCGTCTGTTTCCAGAGCCCAAGCTGCTGACTATCAAAGCTATATTACCGGGACTTCCCCGGTGGTGCAGTGGTTAAGAATCCGCCTGCCAATGCAGGGGACACAGGTTTGAGCCCTGGTCCGGGAAGATCCCACATGCCACGGAGCAACTAAGCCCATGTGCCACAACTACTGAGCGTGCGCTCTAGAACCTGCGAGCCACAACTACTGAGCCCGCAAGCCACAACTATTGAGTCCGTGTGCCATAACTACTGAAGCCCATGTGCCTAGAGCCTGTGCTCTGCAACAAGAGAAGCCACCGCAATGAGAAGCCCGCGCACCACAAAGAACTGCAGCCTCCACTCGCTGCAACTAGCCCACATGCAGGAATGTACACCCAACGCAGCCAAAAATAAATAAATTTCTTTAAAAAAAAGACAAACTCATATCCTGAAAGACTAATTGTTTAAAGTAAAAATGTTAGCATTGTAAGTTGGTATATATGTATAAATGTAGTTGTAATATATGTAATAACAGTAGGACAAAGGAGTAAATATAATTTTCATGCTGTAAGATTTTTTTACATTTCATGTTAAGTGTTATAATATTAATTCTAAATATACTATGATAATTTAAGGATGCGCAGAACAATCACCTCCGTGCCTGACATGGCGGGTAAAGAGATAGAGCCTTTTCCAAAGTGTGTTGACCTGCCAGGTGGGAGCCAGGGTGTAAACCCAGTTTTTCTCTCCTCCCTCCCTCCAGACTCTGCCAGTGCCCCCCTTTGACCGACTCACCAGCACTCAGAGGACAAAGGAGCCCTTTGCTGCAGGCCAGTCCCCTGGACAAGGGTGGAAAAAGAATGTGGGAGAGCAAACGATATCCAGCATAAACACTGTTCCTGGCTTCTGACTTAAACAGACACTCCGTCACATTCCCGCCCCCCCCCCTTTTTTTTTTTTGGCCATGCCACACGGCATGTGGGATCTTAATTCCCCGACCAGGGATCGAACCCACACCCCCTGCATTGGAAGCGTGGAGTCTTAACCACAGGACCACCAGGGAAGTACCCACATTCCCTTTTTAATTTCTCCATGGAACATATCACCATCTAAACGCATCTTCTTTACGTATTTGGTTACATGCTTGTTGCCAAATTACTCCCCTCTGAATGTAAGCTCCAGAAACGCAAGGACCGTGTCTGATTTATTACTGTATCCCTAGAGCCTAGAACAGAGCTTCCTATTAAAACAGATGCAGAGTGGTCCCATAAATACTTAAATACTCCCAAGAAAGTAGGTGAGTATGTCACAGACACCCCCACCAGGCTGGAAGAGCCTTGTAGGCAGGTACATTCTCACCGTCATTTGTTTTTTTTTTTAACTAATGGACTTTCCTTTTTTTAGAGCAGTTTTAGGTTTGCAGAAAAATTGATGGAAAAATACAGAGCATTCCCAAATACCTTTTCTATCCGCCCCACAGTCTCCCTTATTATTTCTCTTCTGCATTAGTGTTGTACATTTGTTTCAAGTGATGAACCAATATTGATACATTATTGTTAACTAACATCTCTAGTTTACATTAGGGTTCACTCTTTGTGACAAACGTATAATGACAGGTATCCATCATTGATCACTGCCCTGGCAACCACTGATCTTTTTACTGTCTCCATTGTTTTGCCTTTTCCAGAATGTCATAGAGTTGAAATCATACAGCATCGCCATTGTTTTCCATCCCTGTGGACTGGCCCTACAGATGTCCCGCAAAGATTTGCCAAATACACAAATGAATGGATGTCAGGACTTAGCGATGCCCACATCCTAGGGGGCTTTGAGTACATCATGAAGGAGTGAGCCCAGGTCCCTTTCCTATTTGGGACTAAAAACCTTCATTCCATTCCGTTTTTTACCGTCCTCTCCCCCAGCCTCACTCACGTTCCTTATTCCCTTTAAATTATACGAGATTTCCTCATACGAAACCTAACTTAGGCGCCATAACAGAGACTATATTTAATGTAAATGGAAGAAATAGGAGCAGAAGGACTTATGGTAGTGATATCCTTCTTGTAGTAACACAGGGTGGGTCACCTGCTTACGAAACAGTGGATTAAAGAGAAGGAAATTTACCTTCCAAAAGAACGTGGTGTCACCAGAAATCTGCCGTCGCACCAAGGCTTGGATGATCTTATCAAATCCCATAGATCTTACTGTGCTTTCCTATGGGAAGAGGGCTACTGCTTTCCCTGGCTCGTAAGAATGGCCTTAGTGAGACCTGAAGCAGAAATGAGGGAGGACGGTAGAGGGCAGTTTCCCTAAAGGTCAGTGCCTGTTGGGCTGAGGGCCCCTGTTTGTACAGATCCCCGCATGGGGCCACATGCTGTCGGGCACAGCGCGGAGTCCTGAAGGTAGGAGGGAGATTCCTGCTGGAAGGAGATGGGAGAGTAGAGCAGGATGCAGGACGCAGAAAGCTGTCCGCTTGTGAGGGATGGTTCTGACGTCACTGACCTGACCTTGTACTGGTGTGGGTAGCAGGGAATCTTTCAGAATGTTAGGAGGCAACAAGCGCCATGGCCCAGTTGGCGGTTAGCAGTGGCAGGAGGCTCTGATGAACTGGGGAGTTTGCACATTTAGAGAGACCTGGGTTCAAATTCCAACCCCACTACTCACAACCCACATGATATTGAGCAAATTGTAAAACTTGACTTCATGCATCGAGAAGCACTGAGTTGATTCTCAATCTGGGTTTATTCCCTTAGGAAATCGGTCCCAGGATCCAAGTTGCCCTAGAGAGGAGGAGGGAAGCCTCCTTGCTGGTGGCCAAATTCAGAGCCTGGATGCCCTCCTGGTGATAGAGGGACCGGTAGACCCTTTCCTCATCAAGACACGCCAGCTCCCCAGCTCTTGCCTCCACCCCACCTTGCGGAAGCAGGGGAGGATGAAGAACCATGTCTGCCCTTAGCTTGAGCTCTGCGGCTGGTTGCCCCCTCCTCAGCTCCCCTCCCTCCCCCTCCCCTCCTCCCCTCCCCACCTCCTTTCTATGTTAATGGTTTGTTAGGAAATGGGTAATCTGGGGAGGATCATTAATGCAGTGAACAGAGATATTGCACCAAAGGTTTAAGGCAGCTTCCCTAGTGCACTGTGGCTTTTTGAACGTTTTTGCATGAAATCACCTCATTATGAGAATATCCTCATCGGGGGAGATGGAAGGAAGGGGCACCATACCTGGAATAAAGGAAAAGCCACTTGTGCTGAGGGAAAGGGTTGTCTTCCAAGAGTCCGCAAGAGCCCAGTCTGGGACCCCTTAAATGATGATGTCTGCTCTGAGGTCTCAAACCAAGGTGGATGCTGTGATGTCCAGGACAGAAGACCAGTCACCTCGCTGCAGGGAAAGGATCTGAACCTGAGTTCCTTTTGCCGGGGCCTGGGGCCGGGGCTGTGAGGTATCATTTGCCAGGAAAAAGCAAAGGATATGCCAGCCCCAGAGCTTCACAACAAATCCCCACTCCCCTCCTCCAAGTCTTTGCTCATTTCTCACCCTCCCAGTGGGTCCTCCCCTGATTACCTTATTTAATCTGCAAGCTACTTGCCGCCCATCCCACCCAACCATCCCATTCCTCTTAGTTTCCATTCTTCCTTTTTTTCAGTAGCACTTACGGCTTTCTAACAACCACAAAACTTACTAAGTTATTACGATCTTTTTTAGGTTCAGGTCCCCACTAGAATGCAAGCCCCACGAGGGCAGTGACAGCTGTCTGTTTGTTTTAATAAATTTACTTATTTATTTATTTTTTTGGCTGCGTTGGGTTTTCCTTGCTGCCCGCAGGCTTTCTCTAGTTGTGGTGAGCGGGGGCTACTCTTCATTGTGGTGAGCGGGCTTCTCATCGCGGTGGCTTCTCTTGTTGCAGAGCATGGGCTCTAAGCACGCGGGCTTCAGTAGCTGTGGCACGTGGGCTTCAGTAGTTGTGGCTCGCGGGCTCTAGAGCGCAGGCTCAGTAGTTGTGGCGTACGGGCTTAGCTGCTCCGCGGCATGTGGGATCTTCCCGGACCAGGGCTCGAACCCGTGTCCCCTGCATTGGCAGGCGGATGCTTAACCACTGTGCCACCAGGGAAGTCCCAGCTGTCTGTTTTGTTCACTGATGTATCCCAACAACTAGAGCAGTTTCAGATAGTAGATGCTCAATAAATGCTTCTTGAATGAGGAACAAATTTTCGCCTTTAAGGAAAGATTTGGGCTTTGTCCCACCTCTGAGGGTGACTGTGAGGCACCCACACACTCAAGGCCCTCTCGGGACCCCTGCAGTCCTAGGGTGACCCCACAGGGAGCCCAGACCCGACTCCCTCGTTCCACTGACGGAGGCCCAGCTTCTCCTCCTGCAGTTTTCCCATCATCCCAGATTTCTTTGCACTTGTTAATTAGCATTAGCCTTGGAAGATCTCCTTTTCCCTGGGGCTTCCTGATGAAGCCATTGTTCCCAGCACCGCACACAGCCCCCACCCACGCCTGCCGCCCTGTGCTGTGGGAATTGGTTTCTATCTGGGCTCTCGGGCTGTAATGGGGTTCCCGCTGGAGCCAGAGAAGATGATACAGAGCTCCAACGATGAAGTCACATGGACAGGACTCCATGTGCTCCCGTGCTTGTCCCGGCCAGAGCACTGCCTTTCCCCAGAGTCCCGTCTTGTCCAACTTCAAGGGACCAGGTCATGGGCCACCCTCTGTCACCACTGAGCCCAGGTCCACTGCCACATCCTCTCTGCCTCCTCCCAACCCAAAGTAGAAGAGGCAAGGAAGGTCACCCTTAAGGCTTTTCATCTCCTGCTTGCCCCGTTGTCCCCAGGACTGAGACCTGACCTGGGACCTCAAAACCTTATTTTCATGTTCCCCTTGGGGGGATCCTCTGATACATGGGTGTCTTAGCCTGGGTTCTCCCCAAAGCAGAGACTGAAATGAAGACAAGTGGGCTTCCCTGGTGGCGCAGTGGTTGAGAGTCCACCTGCCAATGCAGGAGACACGGGTTCGTGCCCCGGTCCGGGAAGATCCCACATGCCGTGGAGCGGCTGGGCCCGTGAGCCATGGCCGCTGAGCCTGCACATCCGGATACTGTGCTCCTCAAGGGAGAGGCCACAACAGTGAGCCCGCACCCAAAAAAAAAAAAGTCAACACAAGGCAGGCTATGGAGATGGCCACTGTGAATCTTGGGACCCATTTCCTCCAGGACCTCCTGAGAATACAGGAGAAATGCCTCCTGGGATCGGACCCTGGCAGAATGAGGGGCAAAACCCTGACCCACTGCTCTGGCATTCCCCCTGCACCTCCCAGCCGGAAACCAGCACCTGCAGAGCTCTGCTGGCATCTTTCATGGCAAAGGAGCAGCCGTGGGGCAGAAGTGAGGATGCATGCATGCCCCTGCTTGAAGCACCACCTTATGAACACAGAGGAGGCCTGCAGGCAACTGTCTCCGCCTGGCTCGGATCAGAGGTGGGGAGAACCGATATGGGTCAGGCACCAGGCTGCCTGCTCAGTAGATAAATCTTCCTGCAGAGCTTTGAGGAATGACTCATCACTTACACCCAGGTAGGGAGTTTGTCTTCTCCTTCCAAGTCTAAGTAAAGAAAGAAAGAGAGAGTAGTACATGTCTGAGCATTTTTATATTGTTTCCCTGTGTTACAAACCCAGGGCCCAGTCGGCTTGCATAGGGACAGAGCAGGAGAGCGATCAGGAGACCACAGTCAGCTTCAGAGGGGGCTGGAGCAGAGAGCTCAGCAGCAGGGTTGGCGGGTAGGAGACAGGTGGTACAGACATCCCCGCTCGCCTCTACCTGTGTGTCTTTCTGAGCCCAGAAACAAGTACAGGCTCTCTGTCCCCAGCCTGGAAATAGGCTGGGCTCCAAAAGTGCTTTGAAAAGTCCGCTGTGTAAGAGCTGGAAAGCTGGGAATGCCTCGTCTCATTGAAACAATACTGTGCATGGCTCCTCCTGTCCCAGCCCAGCTCACGGGAGGCTCAGTGAGTGGGCCAAAGCGCGGCACCATGGACCGGGTCAGAGCATCAGGGTCCCCGCAGAAAACACAGTGAGGTCAGGAAGCGCCCCTCCTCCCACCCCCTCACCCACTGGGCAGTGGAACCAGGTGATTCCTAGAGCCAGATCAAGGGCTTTCGCAAACTGGGGGGCACGGTGGGGAGAGACTCAGGCGAGGATGACATCATGGCTGTGGCCTGGGTTGATGGGGGTAAGCCCTGCCCGCGGACTCGTGGTCACGGCACTGTCAGCAGCTCCTTGTGTCTATTGCTGACTCCTGGGCCTCCTGGGGTCTCCACCTTGCTTGCTCAGCTCTCGGTTCTTGAAAGCTCCTCTTTCGAGATCCTTGTGTTCCGCTGGGATTCGATCCCTGACCCCCTTACCTCCCCAAGCCCCCAGCACAGCCTCCATTTTTCAGATGGCCAAACTGAGGGTCAGAATCAGCTAGCAAGTTGGTGGCAGAATCTAAACCAGGACACACAACTCCCAGCCAATCCACCTACTCGCCAAGAAGGGGAAAGGGAACTCTGTGGTTATGGGGTAATGAAGGCTACTGAGCCTCTGCCCCGGGATGGGAGACTGGAGTGCATCTTGGGGGAAATTATAGGTATCACTTTATTTTCCAGGGGAAAAAATAACCATGGAAAACGTCTGCAATTACAGCTCATCACTGCTGAATGTGTAACTGCAGTCTAAATACCTGGTAATCAGAAGACCGGAGACAATGAGATTTTGGCTTTATTTAGCACCTTTCCACTCCCCTACCTCAAGCTTTCCTGGGTGATGTCACAGTGGGAGCCAGTTCACGAACACTCAAGGCAGACTTTTCCCAATTTTTCTGTACAAAGATCAGGCCACTCACCCTTGACAGGCCACAGAAATATCGACTTTTTTTTTTTTTTTCTCCAGAGGCCAGGCGGAGTATCGTTGTGCTACCTGACCCCTCTCAGCCCCTCTGTCTTCTCCATTAATCTCTTACTCAACATTTATTGAGTGCCACCCGTATGTCAGTCATGGAAAGAGGAGTAAGATACCCAGCAGTGGGCACGTCAGGCAAGGCCCTGTTCTCATAGAGATTATGTTCGAGTCTGGGAGACAGACAACAAACAAACCAACGTATGAATAAAAGAATGACGGCATGTCACAAAAGTGAGAAGTGATGAGACAGAGAGTAACACTGGGAGGGCACTGGAGAGATGACGTGTGAGCTGAGACCTGAAGGATGAGAAGGAGCTGGTTATGATAAAAGGTGAGGGAGCAGCAGGTGCAAAGGCCCTGGGGCAAGAAAGATTCTGCCTGGTTCTAAGGAGCGTGGGAAGGCCAGTAAGTGCCTGGAACGCCATGAGAGAGGAAGGAAATGGCATAAATGGGCTTGAACGTGCAGTAGAAAAGGGGCCATGTCAGGCAAAGGAGCCTGGATTTGAAAGCCATGGATGGGTTTTTATCAAAGGAATGACACGATCTGATTTCAATTTGCAAAATAGCATTCTGGCTGCTGGGTGCAGAACGGAGGGGAAAAAGACAAGTGTGGAAGCAGGGTGACAAGCTGGGAGCTGCTGTAGTGACCCAGGTGGTAACAAAGGAAATGACACGACAAGAAAGATATTTATGTAGGTATAATCTGGAGGTAGAACTCCTGGGAATGGCTGATGATGTAGACGTGGGGATGTGGCAGAGGATGGAAAAGATGCCTCCCAGGTTTCTGGCTGAGCAGCTGGGTGGGTGAGCAGACAATTTACCAACACAGGCAGGTTGGCCAACAGCGCACACGAATAAGAAGTGTTGGTCTGCAGCCTGTTTGCCCTCAGATCCGTTCCTCGTCCTTCCCCGACCTTCTCTGTATCACAGGGCTTCTGACCTTGGCAGACCCCAGGGCCTGGGTCAGCTGGGTTCAGCCAATGGGAGACACAGGCTGGAGGGCAGGAGGAAGTGAGGAGCTGGGGCATGTCTCTCCCTCCCTCTGTGCCTTGGGCAGAGTCTCAATGAAGTTGCGGAAGCAGCTGCATCTCCTCTGAGGCTCCAGCTCCCACCAGGCAGCCCTCCACGGCTGCAGCTTTCACTGAGTCACCCCAGCCCTGGGTTAACCCTACCTGTCTCCCTTGTCCCTCCATCCCACAAATAGTCCAGCTTCCTGCTCAGCTGATCCCTGGGTTGCCTCACCATCTTTTACTCAACTTCTCAGTTCTTCTGTGGCCTGTGCAACCAAAGTCCTATAAAAATATTCCCTCTGTATTAAAGGTTTAGAGTGGCTTATGGGCTCTGATTGGACCCTGATTGGTACATGAAATGCCTGGCTGAGGTGGGAGGTGCAGTGCTGGTCCATGTCAAGCTTAGAATTTTATTCTTTTATTGATTCTATTCCTTAGGATTTCAGCCTCAAGCAGAATGTCCCATTGGAACATAAAAGCAGAGAATCTAAAGGCTCAAAGACACCTTAAAGATATTCTAGTCCTAACAGTGGCCTAATGCTGGAATCCCCTTTATAATGTCCAACCAAATGGTCTTAAGCCTAGGCTGATTGCCTTCAGGGATGATGTATGAGTTCGCTATTATACCAATAATGCTATGTAACAAAGCAACCCCAAAATTCAGTGGCTTGAAAATAACAAGCTTTTATTTTTGGATGGTTCTTCTTCAGGCTAAGGATTGGTTAAACTTGACTCCAATTGGGTTCAAGTCTGCTCTATATGTCTACAAGTTCTCCTTGGACCAGATTCTACCCTGAGCGTTCTTCTAAGAGCAGGTCACAGGAGCTCAGGAAGGTAAACCAAACCAAACAAGCATATAACAGGCCTCTGTTTAAATCATGTCTGCCAAAGTTCCATCGTCCAAAGCAAGTCAGATGGCCAAGAGCAACAGCAGTGGGGCAGGAAAATATACTCCAGAAGATCACACAACAGAAGGAAGGCATGAAGAAGTGAGAACAACAACCCAATCCACTGGAAATCTTACTCTTGCCTCTTTTGAGCTGAGATCTATGTTGGACCAAGTTTTCCCATTAGAGGCACAGGAAATATATCTCCTTTCCTCCATGTGATGGATAACCTTCCAAGTGTCTGGAGCTAATTAGTTGCCCCTTTGGGTTCTCCTTCTCATGAACCTCTCTGATTCCTTCAAAGACTTGATTTTCATTCCATTCATCCTGGTTGCTTCCCTCTGAACATGGTCAAATTTTATTTTTATTACACCTCATGGCTAATGTCTATAACTGCCCTTGATGTTTTCTGACCACAGCAAAGTGGATTCTTTCCCCTCTGGCAGGGAATCCACACCAGTGGACACTCAGCCCACATAAGCAAGAGAAGCCAGGCTCCTCCAAATCATTGCCTCCGGAAGGTTTTTCTTAGTTTATGTCACCCACCCAAATAGTTTCCCCTCTTACCCTGAACCCCTCGGTCCACATGTATGTTCTAGGCGTGTGTTTGTTGACAAGTTCGTTCTGGTCCCCAGCCTTTGGTCCATGGATGGAGGTCATATCTCTATTTGGACCATGAGAACCTGGAAAACAGAGTGTCTGTCATCTCTGCCCTTTGGATCTTTCCAGAGATCACAGTACCCGGTACCAGGTTCTGGGGGCCCCTCAGTCCATGTATGGTTGTGACTGAGGGGCTCAAGCAGCTTTGCCCACACACACTCAACCCCTCTTTAAGGGGCAAGGTCTGAGCTTTTCCTAAAACAGCCCCACCTGCACACAAAGCTGGGTGAGGGACCCTGGCACAAATTTGAGATTGCAGGATAGGTTTACAGGGGCTGACCAGCTAGAAGGCATCCCAGATACACACACACACACACACACACACACACACACACACGTAAGAATGCGACAGGATTTTCAGGGCCTTAAGCAAAGCTGATAGCTGATCTGCAGCCTCCTGTAACTGACCTGGGAATCCTCATATCCGGGGAGGGAAGAGGCAGCTGTAGCTGGGAAACAGCATGGGGAGTGTTGCATTAAGAGAAGAACGGAATTGGGAGTTCCCTGGTTGCCTAGTGGTTAGGGCCTAGGGTTCCACGCTTTCACTGCCATGGCCCAGGTTCAATCCCTGGTCGGGGAACTGAGATCCTGCAAGCCGTGCAATGTGGCCAAAAAGAGAGAGAGAGAGAGAGAGAGAGAGAGAGATAAGAATGGAATAGCAGCCACTAAAATCAAAGCAGAATTTCCTCCACAATGTTCATGGAACCCCTGGCCAGGCAGCTTCCCTAGCATATTAGTCAAGATAGCACAGGACAGGCTGCAGTAACAAAATTCCTCAATATCTCTCCCACTCCCAAGACGTGAGCAGCCCCTCCCTGCTCATCGTGGTCTCTCAGGAGCCCAGGCTGACGAAGGTGTCAACTTGTACTTCCCACAGCAGTGGGAAGGGTATGTGTAGCAAACCATGTATCAGCTCTTAAAGTCACTGCCCAGAAGTGAAATATGTCAATTCTGTTCATATCGAATTGCTTGGCGTGAGTCTCACAGCCAAGGAGGTGGGGAAGTGCATCCTCCGTGATCCCAGAGGCCAACAACGCCAATAAGGTCAGGGAGGGGTTTGGCCCAGGGACAAACAAGGGCTCCCCTTGTTCTCTTTTTCCATTCATTCATCCATTTAACAAATATTAATTGAGACCCTACTGTACACCAGGCCTTGGGGCTACAGCAGACCCAGCCCTGAGCTCATGGGCTCTCAGGCTACCAGAGGAAATCAACAACCAAGCAAACCCACGTCCACCCAGTCTCTCAAGGCACAATTCCACAGGTCCTCCTTCATCCCTCCCTCACTGCCCACACCTAAGCCATGAGCACCTCTCATCAAATCGACTCTGAAATCATCCTGAATTAGGCTCCACCCTCCAACTCCACTGATGACCCCAGACCATCATCCATCACCTGGACTCTTACAGGGACCCCCTAGCTGCTCTCGCCTACCCCACCCTTCCCACCTGAAGCCTGTTTTCCACGCAGCAGCCAAAGTGATCTCCTTAAAAAGCCAATATGAGTGGGGAAGGCAAATTTAAAAATCAGTGAACAAACGTAAAATAAATACAAATTGGTTAGGACTTCCCTGGTGGTGCAGTGGTTAAGAATCCGCCGGCCAGTGCCGGGGACACGGGTTCGAGCCCTGGTCCGGGAAGATCCCACATGCCTCGGAGCAACTAAGCCTGTGCACCACAGCTGCTGAGCCCTCGCGCCAAGAGCCCCCGCTCCGCAACAAGAGAAGCCACTGCAATGAGAAACGCTCGCACCACAACGAAGAGCAGCCCCTGCTGTCTGCAACTAGAGAAAGCCCACGCACAGCAACAAAGACCCAACACAGCCAAAAATAAATAAATAAATTTATTTAAAAAAAAATACAAATCCGTTATGTGGGAAACAGATGAGGTGATGAGATAGTGGGTAATCACAAGGACCACGTGGAGACGTGTGTCAGGGAAGGTGTTTCCTGCACCTACCCGGCACTACTTTGTTCTCACCTCCGGCTCCATCACCTGTTGCCGCCACTGGTTCTGCACAGACCAGCCTTTTGAAGGTCCAACGTGGCAGTGCGTCTCACCTCAGCCTCTGCTGCGACTCCTAGTTTCCTGCTCCAAGGCTCCTCTGTCACCGTGGAGGGGACACCTGAGGGCTTGCAGTCCCAGAGGGCAGAGGACTTCACGTCCAGGAGCCGATAGATCAATGCCTTCCCCCTGCGTCCCCTGGGCGGACAGGTGTGAGGCACACATCCTACCGGCTACGACACTGAGCACCAGCACCCTGTGGCTGTGACCACCCACTCCTATCGGTTTCCCCTCCTTCCCTGTTCTAGTGCTTCCTCACTCCTGCCCCAAGGACCACTTTCCCAAGTAAACAACAACCTACTCACAAGCCCTGGTCTCAGGACCTGCTGTGAGGAGGAGAGGAGAGAGGAACATGAGGCAGAGGGAGCAGACACCCAAGGGATGAGAGAGGCTGGTGCGTCTGAAGACTCAAAGAAGGATAGTAAGACTGGAGTCTTGGGTGAGGAGGACAGTAGCCCGAGAAGAGGGTGGAGAGGTGGCAGGACCCACAGGACCTTCCACCGGAAGGTCAGAGAGTTTGGACTTCATCCCAAGGAAAGTGGGACGCCATCCGGGGGTTGATTCAAGTGAATTCACGGGACCAAATTTGTCTTTTGGTTGAGATCAAAGAGAAGGCCATTGCCTGTGTTTGTTCAGTTGCGCCTCTCTGAGTCCTTCCCTTCTTGTCTTCCTTCTTAAACTGCCTCCCCTCCACCTTCTTCTCTCTTTGCTCCCATCAACCTCTCACACCTCTCACTCTGCCTTCAGACTTCAGCCTCAGGTAAGGAGACAGTGAAGGATGGAGCAATAATTCGAGGCCGTGGAGTGAGGGTGACCATAATTTCCGAACTCGTTCAGGGCAAAGGTCTGAGAAGTTCAAGTGCACTTGCAGGGGTGATGGGGCAAGGTTTGAAATTGGGGCTGTCGGGAGAGTTCTGAGATGAATGTTTGCCATGACTGTGCCACAAATCCAAATTGCAAGAGTCAGACAAAGAAGAAGTCACTGTCCCTGGGGTGCAGGGAGAAGGATGCAGGGATGAGCAACGGGGGAGAGGTTTGGCTTTGCAGCCAACACACCTGGCTCTCTCCAAGTTCCACCTCCCCTCACTGAGTGACCACGGGCAAGTTACTCAGTGTCTCCAAAACTCAGATCCATCATTTGGAAAAAATGGGACAATAATAACAAAATTCACATGAGCGAGGACTCTTGGTTGCGAGTAACAGAAACACACACAAACTAGCTGAAAAACACAGAGGGGAATTTATTCTCACAGAACACAAGGAGGGAGATGCGGCAGTTTCCAGAAAGAATAGGACAAGGGCTCCTTTCCCTTTTGTTCCCTCCAGGCCAGCAGCATCTTCTTCTTCCCAGCTGCGCTGGGGAAAAGCGAGAACACTGAGGCAGCCCATGGGTTTATAGGCTAAGATCTGGCTTCCTGGGAGAGACTGGTGATGGCTGTCTCCTGCCCCAGTTCCAAAGTCTCAGACGGCATCTGGCCCAGAGCAGGTCAGGTGACATTGCAGACCAGTCATCGTTGGTGAACGTATCATCATCTCCAGAAGGAATCTGGGTGACTCGGTTCAACTCAGATCAGCGTGAACCAAGAAACTCCAGCCATGAGTGAGCTTCTGATGTGCTGACTTCTCTGTAAGATCCCTACTCTGGAACTGTGTGTGCACGTGTGTGTGTGTGTGTGTGTGTGTGTGTGCTGGGGTGGGGTGGAAGAGGGAGAAGAAACATTCTTCCCAGAAAGGGGGGTTGGCCACTTAACCAACAGGTGCCCACCATGTAAACCTAATCCCAGAAATGGGATTACTGCTCCAAGTGGGCTGAAACCACACCTCCGAGATTGTGGTCGGCAAAGCTCTTCTGGTTCTCCACATCGCCAAGCTCAGAGGGACTTCTGTACTTGCCCACTTTGCCCTTCTTGAGATCCTGCCTCCATTGGTCTTTGTGATGCTACCCTCTCCTGGTTTTCCTTCCACTCTCCTGCTCTGTATTTCTCTGTCTCCTTTACTGGTCCTCCTTGACCGCTCAAGATTGCTTCAATGACTTCCTTTAACACTCAGAATAATATGCAAACTCCTAACTTGAACCGGCAGGGCCCCAGATGATCTGGCCACTGCTGACCGCCTGTGCTACCTCACACCATGCTCTCCTCACCTGCTCGGCTCCTGGCCTTCTCTCTGTTTCTCTAAATCATCAAGCTTCTTCCTGCCTTCGCAGCCACTGTTTCCTGTGCGTGGGCTGCTCCCCTCCCACCCCACCCTGTACCACACCCTCCAACCCTGACCTCATGTGACTGGCTCCTCCTGTCTTCCAACGCATGGCTGAAAAGCCACATCCTCGGGGAGGACTTCCCCGGCTGCTCTTTCTAAAGAAGCTGTTCAGTTGCTCCATACCCATCACTTCCTTATTTCTCTGCAGAGAACTTATCAGCATCGGTGCTTTTGACATTTTCAACTGTCTACTTGTCTCACCAAAATTTTACCAACTCCATGCCCGGCCAAACTATGCTTGAAGGAAAAATAACACCTTGGACATTAAAAACTCAGAACATTTACCTCCCTTTCTACAGAAGTTACTAGAGGAGGTACTCTAACACAATGAACAAGATACTGAGAAAGAGAGAAACTTGGATTCAAGAAAAAACAAAACTCCCAGTGCAAAGGAAATCCCAAGATTATGGCTGGTTAGGACAGGAAATCAGAGGACTTCACGCACAAGATCTTTAAGAAGAGCTCAATGTAGTCTAAGCAATAAAGGGAATTAATAAGAAACTGGAAGATATTTGTGAAATCATGAGGAAGATAATTTTTCTTCTCCCCAAAAGAATTTAAAATATGTACTTAAACACTCCAAGAAAAAACATTGTACCAAACAATTGTGATTTAAATAGAAGCATAATTTTGAAGAGCTGATGGAGAATACAAAAAGATAATCTGTTGGATTTTTTTTTTATATATAAATTTATTTATTTTTGGCTGCGTTGGGTCTTCGTTGCTGTGCGCGGGCTTTTCTCTAGTTGCGGCGAGCGAGGGCTACTCTTCATTGCAGTGGCTTCTCTTGTTGCGGAGCACGGGCTCTAGGCACACGGGCTTCAGTAGTTGTGGCACGTGGGCTCAGTAGTTGTGGCTTGCGGGCTCTAGAGCGCGGGCTCAGTAGTTGTGGTGCACGGGCTTAGTTGCTCCACGGCATGTGGAATCTTCCCGGACCAGGGCTTGAACCCATGTCCCCGGCATTGGCAGGTGGATTCTTAACCACTGCGCCACCAGGGAAGTCCAATCTATTCGATTTTGATGTGAGCCTCCTTTAAATTTTTGTACAAGTGTTGTGTACAAGAGTGAGAGAAAAGAAATCCTAATCCCTCTATATTACCTAGTTCCCTGGGGAGAACAATATTTACATCATTGTCAACATGTGAAGGCTGTTGATTGGATTTCAACTTTTAAGATGAATCTATAGATAAAACAAGGGTGACAGATGTGGTTAAAGAACAGAATGTAAATGTCATCAATTTTGACAATGTAAAAGTAAAGATAAAGCCGGCAGAAGTTGGGAAGTTAAAAGGGGTGGGGAGAAGATGAGACAGGAAGGGTAGGAGATATACTAATATCCTCATCTTACAGAGTAAGCACTTGAGAATTTCTGTCTCATGTTAAGGGAATAAGAACTGGATATTTTAAGTGTATTACACGTTACTAGTTAAGGTAACTAGTATAAGAAATAAATATAGGGCTTCCCTGGTGGCGCAGTGGTTGAGAGTCTGCCTGCCGATGCAGGGGACGCGGGTTCGTGCCCCGGTCCGGGAGGATCCCACATGCCGCGGAGCGGCTGGGCCCGTGAGCTATGGCCACTGAGCCTGCGCGATCGGAGCCTGTGCTCCGCAACGGGAGAGGCCACAACAGTGAGAGGCCCGCGTACCGCAAAAAAAAAAAAAAAAGAAAGAAATATAATTCCCCAAAATAGGAGGATATGGATGGGGGAAGTAAGCTACATCTTTCACAACAGGAAGTCGATACAGGTTTAAAATTAATAAATCGAAAAATAGGAATATTACAATATTAGAGACCAGCAAAGACCACAAAAAGCAAAAACATGGTGGCGGCCTTTGAAGGATAAAATTACATACGTGGATTCCTAGGAAGTTCTTTATCACCAGTTGACTGAACAGGAAAGAAATCAGGTCAGTTTACAGATGGTTCTGTGTAATACGTTGGCACCAACCAGAAGTGAACTGCTACATGGCAACCCCAGTCAACAGTGTCTCTGAAAGACAGTGGTTAAGGGAAATCCTCCCAATGGGCAGAAGTTCAAGCAGTATCTTTGGTTTTAGCCAGAAGTAAAGATCTACAGTATTCTGCGGGCTGCGGTCCATTGTTTCGCTAAGATGGTCCGGGATTTGGAAAACACAAGATTGGAAGACGGTGACAAGGAAGATGGTGGACGGACCTCCTGGAGTGGGCACAGGGTGCAAATACCCTTCTGAATGCTCACCAAAGGGGAGTCGCTCTGGAGGAGGTTTTGAATAATCCCATGGAAAAGAGAACACATTTTGTAGCGGTCCATCTGCTGTCTCCCAACCATCCAGTGGTTGATCAATACAATTCCACACCAAGTGGCCATGGTGGTGGAGATGGAGTCTGTGTGTGGCCTTAGCAAGGTGGACCACCTCTCACAAAATCCACCTGGCTACCTCTGCTGCATGCCTAAGCTAACAGCAGAGATCAATGGGGAGCCCTCAATGTAGCACAATGGCCCAGGAGGAACATGCAGACACCTGATGGAAGGTTGGTTATATCGAAGGAGGAGCAGTTTGCTCTCCCTAGATTTGCCTTCCCTGCCTACAAGTCTTCGCTAGCCCGACCATCCATGAACTTACAGAATGTCTTATCCACCAATCGTGAGATCCTCACAGCCATGCTCCTGATCGAGGAACTCATGTTGCAGAAGAAAGGCAATGGGCTCATGCCCGTGTTAATCAGTGGTCCTCCCAGACCACCCAGAAGCAGATGGTCTGATAGAAAAGGGAAATGGCCCACTGAAAACTCAGTTATGATGCCAGCCAGACAACAGCATCCCAAAAGGTTGGTTTTATAGGACGCTGGACATGGTGTGACTCAACGGCCAATATATGGTGATGGTTTTTCCTAGGACCAGATTACACAGACCAGGGAAACAAGGATCGGAAGCGGGAGTTCCACCTTCACTATTATAGCTCACAGCTCTCACAGAACTTTTGCTTCCTGTCCCCACAAAGTCTGCTGGTTTCAAGGTCTTAGGAACCAAGAAAGAAATGCTTCCACCAGGACTCAGTAATGATTCCTCTGAACTAGAAGTTGAGACTGACATACGGTCATTCTAGGCTCATTATGCACTGAATAAACAGTCAAAGAAGAGAGTTACTCTCCTAATTACCAAGGAGAAACTAGACGTCTGCTACATGAGGGGGACAGGGACCCCAAGAAATTCTCCAGTTTACTACCTGGTACTTCCATGTCCAAGAGAAGCACCATGGATATGGAACAGGCAGTGGGAGACAGAAGTTACGAATATCAACTATGGCCTCACAGAAACAAGAACTATAGAAATGGGACTTCCCTGGTGGTCCAGTTGTTAAGATTCTGCACTTCCACTGCAGGGGGCATGGGTTCAATCCCTGGCGGGGGAACTTAGATCCCACATGTCACACGGCCAAAAAAAAAAAAAAAAGAACTGTAGAAACCATGAATCTTTTCTTCCTTGATTGTTACATATGTACCATATACATATTTGTGGATATTAACTAATTTCTTTTCTCTCTCCTTCCTCTTTTTGATTTTCTATAAGGAATACGGTGATTCACTTTTTATTTGGTCTTTAAGTTACAGAATATTCTGATGGGACTGTGACCAAATCTGAGGGGTAATCAACTTCACTCAGAAATGGATACCATGACTGTCACCCAAAGATGCATATAATGGCTGTTGGGATTTTGTGTCTCCTTCTTTTGAGAACAAGATGAGAGTCTTTGTACAAAGGTTGCACCTGGTAAGGTAGAAGCGTAAGTCTGGTGTTGTTATAATTAGATGGGGTTCAGATATGTGTGGAAGGGTATATATGGAAGCTAATTAGCCAAATGGTGCACTGTGTCAGTCCTTAAGCTGTTATCGCTCAGCTGCAAGTTCATCCTTCTAAACTCGGTTTTGTAATGAGGCTCGGGCTGGGACTTTGCAAATCCTTTGTCAGCTGGCTCCCTGTTAGGTTTGCCAACAACAGGACTAGACAGAAGCTGGAAGGCTGGAGGGATGAGAATGGACACACTCTTCCTATTTGCTCGCTCCCCTTGTCCACGTCACTCCAGCAACAGATCTGTACCCCAGCAGTAGCAGGTCACGCCAATATCCAGTTTTTTATGCCGCAATGTCATCATGGGCCTTCAAACACATGAGCACTAGTCAGCCGGGGCCCCTCAGCGGAAGTCTGAGCCCAGCTCCGTCCATGCAGCCTCTTCTTCAAGCTTCTAGGGTAAGACAATCCCAACCTCTCCCGCTTTGTTCTGCCAGCCCTAGAAGTGATGGCTTCTTACTGCAGTTACTATATCTTTGTTACTTCAGTGTTTTCTTTTTGCCTTTTCAGTCCTCCAATTCATGCTTAGCTGATTCTCTATATTAAATTCTCTCTGTTAAAATAACTGAGGCAGTTTCTATTTCCGTGACTGGTGCAGGCAGACAAGTGTAACTTTGTATTATGAGCCTCTGGAATTGTTTTAACTCTGCACAGGTACTACTTCTCATTAATCTCTTAAAATTCTGTGATATATATCAGAGTGCAGCAGTAGAGAGCTGCGGGATCCTCTAGAGGAAAACCTCCTCTACATTGGGTGGATCGTGGAGGACTTTCCAGAGGAAGTGACATCCAAGCTGAATTTGCATAATTAATTGGGATTAACCAGGTAGAGTGTGGGATAGTGAATCAAGCATAGAGAACATACAGCAAGTGCAAACGGAAGAGGCAATAAAGGCCTCATTTTACACTCAAGGAAGAGTTTGGCTGAAGCTTCTAGAACGTCAAGACCAGAGAAAGACGAATATCGCTTGTATGTGGAATCAAAAAAAAATGATACGAATGAACTCATTTACAAAACAGAAACAGACTCATAGACACAGAAGACAAACTTATGGTTGGGAAAGGGGGTGGGGAGGGATGTTAGGAGGCTGGGATTAACATATACACACTACTATATATAAGATAGATAAACAACGAGGGCCTGCTGTATAGCACAGGGAACTTTATTCAATATCTTGTAATAACCTATAATGGAAAAGAATCTGAAAAAGAATTACGGAAAATTCCGAACGAAATTTTTGGCCAACACTATATATATATACATATATATATATATATCTGAATCACTTTGCTGTACAACTGAAAATAATACAACATAGTAAATGAACTATACTTCAATTAAAAAATAAATAAAGGAAAAGAATAGAATACCAAGACCTGAGGCTGGAGGGGTGAGATGAGGCCCAATCAGGAGACCTCTGTAACCCTGGTGAGAAGTTGGGACATTTTCTTGAGGACCACAGAGATTGTTAAAGATTTGTCAACAGAGGTGGATCACGATAACATTTATTGGCTGCAGACACCCGCAATGTCCTTGGGCTGACCTTGAGCCCTCTTGGCCAAGTCCCATCCTCCCCAGGATGGGAGGCATCCTCCCCAGGCACATGCCTGAATTCCAAACCTCTTTGTCTCCCCAGGCAGGTCCTGAAAACACATCTGTGCTGTGTCTCTTCCCCTCAGAAACCTTGTGAGGGCACTAGTTAGAGCGTTAAAACTAACACAGCAAAGTGTTAGGAAATGCAAATGGTTTATCCCTCCTCAGGGTATTTCCATTTTAATGGAAGCACAGTTGACAAATATTTACTGAATGCTCTATTACATGCAAAATACTATGGGACGCTCCTAGGGGGAGTCATGGCTTGACCTAAATAAATCAGTCTCTAATGATAAAATTTTAGTTCATCGGAAATATACTGTAGGCAGCAGATAACCTTTCTTACCTCTGATTGAACCACAGAAGCACCTAGCTCGGTCTGCCCCAAGATGCTCCAGTCACCCTAACCCCCAACCCTTCCCTCCAATGGAGGGGCACAGAGGCTGTTTAACTATAGTCGCCCTAAGTGGGGCTCAGAATCCAATCCCTGCTCTATATTCTAGGATCCCTAGGTCTCCCCACATACTAGGGAGCTCCAGCCCCCTCCTCTATCGCTCAGTCTCCGAGAACTCCTCCCAGGCACACAGATCGAGGGTCTCCTGGGCTCCCGGCACCGTGCCAGGGCTGCAGGACATAGGAGAGGGGGGCGAGGAAGGGTGAACTCCAGACAGGAATGACACACAGCCTGCACTTCAATTCGGTGTCAGACGGGTCCCCTTTGAGGAGCGGAGCCTCTCAACCTGGCTGATTCTCTTGTCCTGTCTCTCCTGCTGCCTTCTGGGACAGCAGAACCAAAACAGAGGCGGATGAGAGGCGGCGGGAAAGGAAGGAGGAACGCCAGGAAGGATGAACAGGTTTTTTCCAGCTGTGGCCCCTCCAAGTCCTCTGTCTCACCCCCCTCATTGTCAGGCCGCCCTCACCCCTCCCAGGGTGGATTCTCCAGTATCCCCCCACCCCCACCCCACACCTTCGCTCTCACCTGTCTGCAGCTCCCCTCCTGGGCACCCCAGGAGAGGCAGATCCTGAAGAGGCTGAACCAGGGAGTAGGAAGTCAGAACCTGGGAGGTCTTTCGACTGATTCACTACGTATTACCCCGTGGAATCCTTACCTAAGCCTTAGCTATGTCCCCTGGACCCACTGTTCCCATCTCTAAAACGGGCACGATCCAGGCACTTTTATCCCCTCTCCATCACCGCGGCTCCAGGCTCCACTTTCCATCCATTAAGAAACACCGACATCTAGTGGTGCCATAAGGAACTCACCCTCCAAGGAGAGGAACCATAGAAGTATCTAGAAACAGAAATCCCCCCTCATTCCATGCTTCCCTCTGCAATTTCCCTCCCTCTCCCCCGAAGTGCCCCCAAGACTCCCCAGACAGCCTGAGAGTCAAGAACCAATGTTGAAATGGCCATGGAGTGCCTGGTTCTCGCTAAAGATGGCCCGGGAGCATCCTCAGTGACAAGGGGAGAGAGACCTTGGGTAGAGCACACCATGGGTAATCCACATAGTGAGCCAGAGGAGCTGGGCACAAGCCCAGATTCCAGGAGTTAGGCAGGACCACCCCCGCCCAGCACTGCCACATCTCGGAGGGCCCCAGACAGCAAGATTGACGGAGGTAGCCTACTGCCAATCATTCATCCACCAGCCACTCCATCATGTGGACCACAGGTGCTTACTCAGCTCTCCCAGATGCCCAGCGTCATACCCGGCAGCTGACTGTGTGTGTGTGTGTGTGTGTGTGTGTGCACGCACACCCACTCACTGGCTGGAGGGCAGGTGTGCAAAGGAAGGAGAGGATGTGCACAGCATGAATCACTGGCAGACACAAGCAGGGGAACCGTCAAATAATCTAAACTCATTTATTCAACAAATACTTCCTAAATACCTGTGGTGCACCAAGCATAGGGAGCCCCTCCAGGGCTGCAGGGGGGTGCCCCATCGACCATCTGGCAGCTGCCTGAGCCTCGCCTCACCCTCACCCCCTCCTCTAATTGACCTACTCTGCACTGATGCAAGACAACTTCGCCATTGTCTTTCATCTCTATACCCCCAGTGCCTAGCATACAGGAGGTGCCTAATATGTGCTTATCAAAACACTTAATCCAGTCCAGCCCCCTGCCCAAAGCACGACTCCCTCCTAATAGTGTCACTGATGGTTGCTCACCCAGCCCTCCTCAACACTGTCGCCGACAGCTGTTCATCATTTTATATGCTGCTGTGTTAGAGCTCCGTGGCAAGTGGCAGAAACAGAACTCAGACTTACTTGAGCAGAGAAGGGGAGTCGGTGGTCCCCATGACTGTGTAGGGTAAGGGAGCTGGTGTGGGCAGCCTGCATTCCGGGATGATGGCATCTGGTTTTTCCCGCTTTCATTCAGTCTGTTTTTCTTTATCCTGACCATCACATCCCCATCTCCAGGTTCTGCTTCTTTTTGTCACTGGCTTTGTTCTGTCCTTCTGCAGCCAAGCTTCCTCCATGTAGCAAGAGGGAAAGAGACGGCCAAGGCCCCTCCAGACATGCGTGATCCTAGCTCAGGGGCCCAGAGGGCTCTCTCCCTCTCCCACTGAAGGGATGCTGAGGAATATCTGAATCTCAGGATGACTGACAGCTCAGACCCCTTGCCCCCTGGATCCATTCCCACAGCCTGGGAGACAGGTATAATTTCCCAGGGGTCTCAGGTCTGCCTCTGTGGCCAGGCAGATGGAAAAGGATATTGTCATTGTCTGCCCACCCGAATTATGGGCAAAGATGGTGGTGGTGGGGGGGAACAGAAGAGTTTTCCAAATAAAGGAGGGTACATTACAAGGGAAAGGAAGGGAGAGAGGCTGGAGGGGTGCAGTTTATTATTTTTTTAAATAAATTTATTTATTTATTTTTGGCTGTGTTGGGTCTTCGTTTCTGCACGAGGGCTTTCTCTAGTTGAGGCGAGAGGGGGCCACTCTTCATCGCGGTGCGCAGCCCTCACTATCGCGGCCTCTTTTGTTGTAGAGCACAGGCTCCAGACGCGCAGGCTCAGTAGTTATGGCTCACGGGCCCAGTTGCTCCCTGGCATGTGGGATCTTCCCAGGCCAGGGCTCGAACCCGTGTCCCCTGCATTGGCACGCAGACTCTCAACCACTGTGCCACCAGGGAAGCCCGGGGTGCAGTTTATTGAATGGTGTCTCCCAAAACATTTGGTTCCACCCAGAACCTCAGAGTGTAACCTTATTTGGAAATAGAGTCTTTGCAGATGTAGTTAAGGTAAGGATTTGAGATGACATCATACTGGATTAGGGTAGGCCCTAAATCCAGTGAGAATGTCCTGTAAGAGACAGAAAAGGACACACACAGACACAGAGGGAGCGAGTCCATGTGAAGACAGAGGCAGAGATTGGAGTGATGGGGCCACAAGCCAAGGAATGCCAGAGCCCCCAGGAGCTGGAAGAGGTAAGGAAGGATTCTCCCCTAGAGTTTTCAGAGGGAACAGGGCCTCTGGCTTCCAGATCTGCAAGAGAATCCATTTCTGCTGTTTTAAGCTGCCCAGTTTGTGGTCATTTGTCAGGGCAGCCCCAGGGAACTAATACAGGAAGCAAGGCCAAGAGGTGCCCACCGCCATCTGCTGGGAGGTACATGGGGCTGCGGATTGGAAAGTGCTCCATGAAGAGCCCAGATCACTTCCCAAATCTACAGCCACTGATTATATGGTTCTGCTGCCTGCCGGAGCCACGGGTCAAGGGACCCCTTCCTCAGCTGTGTGTACAGGACGAGGACACAAGTGTGCCATGCAGAAGCTCCTAGAGGTTTCCGAGTTTAATGCCCGCATCACCACCCCCCAACCCCACTACACATAAACAGACCCAGGAGGCTGAGTAAGGGGAGGATCCTTCAGTAAGACTGATAAATGATCTATTTCTTTTTTTTTTCTAATCTGATTAATTAGGAAAAACTGGAGCATTTAGTAGTCATTGCTGAAAACATTGGAACTGTCAGGAAGCTAGATGATTCTGGATACATGTGAAGGGCTAGAGACACAGCTGCCGGGTTTCTGGTCTAAAATTCTGACAGTGTCAGGAGGATGCAAAACGCCTACGAGGCCTTCATGCTACTCCTCATTTAATGTGATTGTTTGGAAGTTAGAAAATGCAGTTACCCTCTGTTTTTTTCTTCTCCAGCCTGAAATTTCCATTCCTTGAAACAGCCTTCTTTCCTTGCTAAGGTGTCCGGAACCTCCAAACGCTAGTTGGCAATCTGTACACCCTCACCATGGTGGGCAGGGCAGGACAGCACCCCTAGGCATGGGGGAGGGGGTGTGCTGAGGTCAGACCCCTCCTCTATCCTCTCCATCAGCCCCCAGCCCCAGGAGCAGATGTCACCATTGCTTATGCAAGCCCAGCCTCGGCCCTCACCCCTTCCAGCAGCATTCAGCATCTCAGCCCTCCTGGCATCCTGCTAGATAGAAATTCGAATTCGAAACCCCTGGCCCTGCAGGAGTAGTTTGATTCAGGACCTCTGATCCGCACCCAGTCCCCGGTTCCCGGGACTTGGATGTGCTGACTCCTGCCTCCCACCTGGGAAGCTAGGAGGAGGGCAGCCCTGTGGAGCCGGCCTCTCTCCTTGTTCTCAGACATGGCAGAGGCCAGTCTGCTTTTCAGACGATTTGGGAGCCTTCCTGGGAAACACTTTGAAGTCTCTACAAAGCCGGCAGCATTGTGCACAGTCACCAAGCGGCAGAAAGGCTTTGCACCCCTGGGCCACCTCCAATTACCAAGCCCCACGAAGGAACAGCCGCCGCTCACCCCACACTAACCCAAGTGCGGGGCCCAAGTGCGAGATCAGACCATTGGGGACAGAGCCAGGGCTGGGAGGCCCCAGTTTCAGAAAAGCACATCCATGGCCGCCTCTGCAGCCAAGATCCGCATCATCCCCCATCCCCAGCCGCCATCCCTCCAGAGCAAGAAGAGTGGAGGGGCCCTGTGCAGGGAACCGCTTCCAAATCGCAAGGAGCTGCTCCCAAGGAGTTCCCGTCTGGAGCCACACTGGAGCGTGGGGCCAAGAAAACCCAGGCGGGATCTGATCTTTATTAAGCACCGGCAGTGACCACGTGCTGCTGGAGCCCTGCTCGGCAAGCGATGTAAACGTGCTAGGCACAACCTCCACTCTCCCAGCTTCTCTCTTCTGTGCTTCAGGCTCCCGGCCGCTGAGCCCCCTCCCGAGGTGGCCTCTGGTTCCCGAAGCCCGGGGGAGGGGCTCAGCTCAGTGATTCCCCACCGCAGACCCGCTCAGCTCTCTCCCCGCCCCGCCTCCTGTCTCTGCCTCATTCCCCCAGATCTTTAGTTAAGAAGATGCTAATGCTTCTTCTCCACTAGCAGAATAATTTCAACAGATGCCTGCAGGGCAAGGGCCCCCAGGCCTCCTCTCCTCCCCCACCTGCAGGTTTTCCTTTGCCTCTCACCCCAGCTGTGATAGCAAAGACTGGTGTGAGGCACTGGGCCAGCAAGGGGACATCCAAGGCAGCCAGGAGCCCTGGAGCGATAGCCCCGCTTAGGAACTCAAGCCCCCTCCCCACCTTCCAGGCTGCTGACTTCAGAGCAGGGGTTGAATCTCATCAACAAGAAATTTGAAGCCATTAAAACACAATAAAAGAGAAATTAAATATAATCGCTCTGTAAATTATAACTAATTGAAACATCAATTGTAATTTTTACGATCTGCATTCAGAGTGAGCGATGCCTGTAGTTACAAAATGAAAGTTAAATGACGGTGGAGGTGTCCTGGAATGCCCCCTGCCCGCAGCCTCTACCCCCTCCACCAGCTGGCTTCCTTCCCTTCTCTTCCAGACCCCACCCCAAAGTGCTGTCTTCTAGAAGCTTCGCCCATGGAGCCTCGGCTCAGGCCCTCGGAGGTCTCAGCTTGCTCTCCTTGGCAGTGCTTTCTTTATAGGGCCGCCATGTGCCCTCACGTTTCCCTGAAAACCCCAAGAAGATCTGGGTCTCCTACATCTTTCCTGGTTCGCCACGGTTGGACCAAGACACCAGGTCCACCCAACACGTGTCTGGTAGCCAGAATGCAAGCATGGAAATGTCAGGAGAGAGCGCCTGAGAGCCCAGATTCTGGGACGCTCCCAGAACTTCCCTTGTGTCAGCCACGCAACGTTAGACTCAAGGACTATAGGTCATCTTGTCCATTCCCCTGTCTCCCTCCCAGCTGGGCCCTGAGGTTGTCCAGCACCAGGGCCAGCTTTCCACCCATCCATCTACCCAAGCAGGGCTGTGACAGGGAAAATGTGGGCGATCCTCCACCAGCGAGGGAACCCCGCCACGTTCAGGTGGCCCCTCCCACCTCCCTCGTCACCTCTGCAGGCTTCACTCCTCTCCGTCAGCTGCTCCATCTACCCGGCATGCGGGCACCGGGAGGGCACGGTGGGTGCAGGGGTGAAGGCAAGCAGATCTACATTCAAGGCTCCTCCACAAAGTAGCTGTGGGGCCCTGGACAAGCCACATAGCTTCTCTCGAAGATTCCTTTTTTTCGGTAGTAACTTAGAGACAACAACACCCACAGGAGGCTTGGGGACATCTGGTGACAGCATTTGTAAAGCTCTTAGCATCGAGCCAAGCGTTGAGGGGGCGTCCGTTAGACTCTGGCAATGATCACTGCTCTGGTTGTCAGGATACACCCTGGCTCCAGACGGCTTCTGCTTTGCTCACGGCCCAGCGGGCCAGGTACTGATCGGGCAGGTGGCCCTGGCTGTCAGCTCTGCCCACAATTCATGGCTGCAGGCCCCTCGGATTTAGCAGGAATCAGGGCAAGAAAACAAGGCCCTGGTCTCCGCTTCTGCCGGCAGAGGCAGGCTGGCCCCAGATCCCAGCAGACCAGCATACCTCCTGCCTGATGGTGGGGACCGTGTCTCTGCGGCGTGCGGCTCCCAGCTGAAGTGGGAGTAGAGACAAGGTCAGGAAAGCCAGTCCACCCACACTGCCCCAGAAAAAGTCTCTTCTTGTAGAAGTTTTATTTCGAGGTGTTGGGGGACTGACTTTCAGGGCCGTCGGGACGCTCCCAGTGCCCCGTTTCTCATGGGCTGACCGATGCCCGGAACTGCCCATCACAGAGCGTAAGGGACGCTTGCTTGATTATCCTAATGCTGAGCTGCTGGCTGGGAGGCGGGGCCCTGGGCTCCCTGCTGTTACACTCACAGAACGAATCTGGGTCCCTCCTGCCCTTGACTGGAACTCGGTTCCCTCCTCTGAAGTGATTTTCAGCTACCTGCAGTGCAGGACCAGTGCTTTATTAGTTTCCAATTAGTAATAGATCAATACTTAAAAAAAATTTTAGGATGTAATTCACATACCATAAAGTTCACTCTTTACAAATGTGTGATTCACTGAGTTTTAGTATATTTGCAGGGTTGTGCAACCATCATCACGATCTAATTCCAGAACATTTTCATCACCCCAAAAAGAACCCCTGCATTCATTAGCTGTCACTCCTCCGCCAAGTCCTGACAACCTGGCAACCACTAATTTACTTTCTGCCTCTATGGATTTGCTAATCCTGGACACTTTATCAACTTGGAACCATACACCTTCTGAGTCTGACTTCTTTCCCTTGGCATGACATTTTCTAGGTTCATCCATGCTGTAGCATGTGTCAGTACTGTATTCCTTTTCATGGCTGAAGAATATTCCATTGTAGGAATAGATCCCATTTCGTTCATCCAGTCCTCAGTTGATGGACACTTAGGTTGTTTCCTTTTTTTTTTTGGTTACTGTGAATAATGCTGCAATGAACTTTCATGTACAATGTATATTTTCAATTTTCTTGGGTATATATATATATACCTAGAATTGCTGGGGCATATGGTAACTTTAAACATAGGGATCATATGTTCTACTTTTTTAGAAACTGCCACACTCTTTTCCCAAATGGCTATACCATTAATATTCTGTAAAAGTAATATAAAAAGGAATTATTAGAAAAACGAAATTTAAATAACTCACCAAAAGCAGCCTAATTTTTATTACAGTTAAATCATCAGCCATAAAATGTCTTTGTCAGTTGCTATGAAAGTTTCTAAATGCATCCTCTCAAGGTCTGCAGTTACTTGCTTGTGGACAAGTAAGTTACCATTCTCAACCTGGCACCAGCCACTAGACCACACCCTCCACCATGGTCTCTCCAGCCTTGTCTCGTGGCCACGCTGTCCCCAGGTGTCCTCATGGCCCCCCTCCCATGTAATTGAAGGTCTAAGCCAGAATATCTTTTAGCACGAAAGGGGGAGGCTTTAATTATCATGCCAGGACACTAGGCATAAACCTGGCCAATGAGGATATGTGGTCCCTCAATCAAGGGACCTCGGTCACAGGGAGGATCTACAGAAAGGACACGGGAAAAGGGAGAGACAGGAAGATGGCAGGCACCAGAGAGGGCGAGAGCAATGGGTCCCCTCCCTTGGGGCCCAGCTGTTCCTCTACAGGCCCTTGTTCCAGTCACCCTCCTGGGAAACTGCGCTGGTGGCACTTTCTTTAAGGGTGGAAGGTGTTACCCTGCTGAACAGAGTCACCTCCTGGGCAGGTGACCTTCCTCAAGTCTCACCTGCACGGTTCTTTGGCTGGGATGTTGGCCCGGGGTTCCAACAGTCTTGGCCAGTTTTCAGGACCATGGAGAGCACAAGGCGAGCGAAGAGGGGACCCCAGAGACCCCCCATTTCAGATGGGGACAGGATTGGACCACGTACTTAAGAGTCTTGCAGACTCTCTACTAGACCTCAGTTATTCTTTGTACTCCCAGCACCCAACCTGACAAACACTCCATGAGCCAAAGATTCGTGGCTTCTCACGGGCTGTGGGGAGTCAGGCAGGCAGCCAGGGAGTCATCTTTCCCTGCTAAAAACTGGAGGAAGGAGCCGTGAGAAGCAGAAACTGTAAAGCCAGTGGCTTCGCGTGTTCCTGGGTTACAGAGCGGCAGGGTCTCTCTGGGACTGAGATTTGTGATTCCAAGTTAAATGCCAGGTTTAATGGGCTTGCTAGGGAAAAATGTTTTTAGTGAGCAGTGTACGTCTCCCTGGTGCCTGCAGCGATAATTACTTCAGTGGGACAATCTCTCCTTTACATACTCCTGGCCAACAGTAGGAGGGGCTCTGGACAGGGGTCGGATAAGTGGATAGACTGTCACAAGTTATTTTAGCGTAAGGGTCCAATAAGCATCTTGAGTTTCTGGCAGATGGTCTGGGTGGCTTCATCATGTCAAAAGGTCAGACTCTAGCCGGGCTGAGACGTGCATAAGTCACATCTCCTGGATGGCCTCCCTGCTCCATTTCAGAGAGCTCTCTTAGCAATACTGACTTCATTTTTTTTTTTTTTTTTTTTTTTTGCGGTACGCGGGCCTCTCACTGTTGTGGCCTCTCACGCTGCGGAGCACAGGCTCCGGATGCGCAGGCTCAGCGGCCATGGCTCACGGGCCCAGCCGCTCCGCGGCACGTGGGATCTTCCCGGACCGGGGCACGAACCCACGTCCCCTGCATCGGCAGGCGGACTCTCAACCACTGCGCCACCAGGGAAGCCCCTGACTTCATTTTGATTTTCCTTTCCCAACCTCCACACTATTTATTCACATTCGGGGTCAGATCATCCTGTGTGCTGGGGCCCATCCTGTACCCTGGAGGGTGTTGAGCAAAGCCCCTGGCCTCCACTCAGTAGATGCCAGTGGAAATTCTCCTCCCGGGTTATAACACCCAAAATGTCTCCTGTCACCACCCAATATTCTTGGGGGAGGGGGACAGATCTGCCCACCCCCTCCTCGAGAACCAGTGGGTTAGCTGATAAAGAGAACCACTCGGTGGCCAACAAGAGCAGAGAATAAAGGATTCAGTGTGTTTGCTCAGGGATCCTGGCAGAGACTGGCCTAAATGATACCTGGAGGCAGGGGGATACATTTAGCTCAGCAGATCCCAGCACCTGTCAGCATCTCCCAGGACTAAAAGGGAACCCAGGAACTCGCAGGGGGTCAGCCCCAGAAAGCAAATGTCCCTCAGCGGCCCCAAGCCAAGGACAGGATTCACCTCCTGCTCTGCCTGCCACTCAGAGAAACCTTCCGGCTGCTGCGATTGGATTTCAATTAAAGTGATTAGCACCGTTTATTTAGACTCCACAGCTGCCTACAATCTACCGTGCATTACTGTGAGTTTAAAGAAATCAAGGAGGGGCGTGGGGGAAAGGGGAGGCAATTCAGCCCAAATTGAAAAAGTCCTCCTGTAATTACGAGATTGGAGAATATCCACTGAGGGGATCGATAATGGGAAATCTAAGTGCCACTGTGTGCCGAGATTATGGTCTTTGAATCGCTCCATCTTGGATTTTAATTTTCTCTCTCATTATCACATCGCCATGAGCAGTGATTGCAGCCACACATCCCAGCTTGAGAGAGGTGGGCGGTGAGGCTGGACCAAAGCAGGGTCAATCCAGACACACTGGACCCTCTGTATGAAATTTTTATTGCCACATAACAAATTACCCCAAATGTCGTGGCTTAGAGCAAGACACATTTATGATAGTAAAGCTTCCGTGGGTCAGGGGTCTGATCACGGTCTAGCTGGGGCCTCTGCTGGGGTCTCACCAGGCTGCACTCAAGGTGTGGCTGGGATTGGGGTCTCCTCAGAGGCTCAGGGTCCCCTTGCAAGCACATGTGGTTCATGGCAGAATTCATTCTTCCTGACAGCAGTAGAACTCCTGGCAGCTTGCTTGTCCAAGGTCAGCAGGAAAGGGAGTCTCTGATTTCTAGTCCCTCTCTTAAAGGGCTCACCTGATTAGGTCAGGCCCACCAGGATAATCTCAGTTTTGATGAACTTAAGGTTAACTGTTTTGGGGGGTTTTTTTTAAGGTTTTTTTAAAATTTTTTTTAAGGTTAACTCTTTAAGGACCTTAATTACATCTGCAAAATCCCCTCACCTTTGCCATATTCTTTGGGCGAGAAGCAAGATACAGGTCCTACCCACACACAAGGGGAGGGAATTTTGAAGGGTGTGGGTCATTGGAGGTCATTTGAGAATCCTGCCCACCACACCATCCATCGGAGCTCCTCCCCAAATGCACAGAACCAGGCCGCGGGACGGTGTCATAGCCACAGGCCTCCCCTGCCCCAGCCTGATGGACTGTCCCAACAAACAGCCCAGTGGCCAGCCATGAATGACAGCCTTCCCATTTGGGAGAGGAAATGGAGAAAACAGAGATCTGACACAATCTGGTTCCCTGTCCAGTGGTCTTCCTCTGATCTCTGGTCTTCTCTGCGTCCCAAGCCCCAGCCAGGATTCCTGGCTGCCCTGACCTGGGAGCCTTGACCAGCTACCTTCCTTCTTCCCAGGTTGCTGAGCACAGGGACAAATGCAAGCAGCTCCTCCAGGCTGGATGAGGACAGGGGCCCGGGATCTGGGAGCCCAGTCGTCATTCTAACAATCCCCCACCCTACTACTCCTCATGTGCCTCCTCCCTCCTTCAACACCCAGCTCAGATGTCACCCTGGGTGAACCTTGGGCAACCCTGCTCAGTGCCAGCTTCCATGATTTACATACATTGCACTGATTTGCACCTTTATTCTTATGTTTGAGTCTCTCTTTCATGATAGCGCATATATTACTTAGGATTAGTTTCAGTGAGCATTGAAACCTAAAATAACAGAAGAAAAGGTTAGAGATTCATTTCTCCCTCCAACTGTAATCTAGATGTTAGCAGCCCAGGGCTAGTCTACAAGCTCTGTTCTGCAGAGTCCTCAAAAGACTCACTCTTCTTCTGTCATGTTGCTTCAAACTGGCTGGATTCCAAGTCTAAAATAACTGCCCCTGCTCCAGCCATCACCCCCACAGTTCAGCCAACAGGAAGGAGGAAGGGAAGGAGAAGGTGATGCCCCCTCCATTTATACCATTTCTCCTTACACCCCACTGGCTATAAATTAGTCACATGGCCACAGATATCTGCATGGAATGCTGAAATGTGTAGTTTTTATTCTAAATAGCCCTATATTATGGAAGAATGGGAGGTGGGGGATAAGGGAATTTCTGGAAATCTCTGTTCTAACTTCCCCGTCCACCTTGTGCAGTCTAAAGGATGGGATATTTCTTTTATATCCAAATCTTTACCCACTCCTTCAATAGCCTGGCTGTGATTCTATATCCATTGATTGTTTCATTGAACAAATTGTTCATGCATTCTTTCCCTCGCTCCCCTATCTACTCATTTATTCACTGGTTCATTCATTCGCTCATTCATTTCTCAACAAATTCTCTCCCTATGCCTTGCACAGTGCTGGGCGTGTGGTCAGGATTCAGGATATGGAGAGGATAATACAGACACTGCATTCAAGCTGCTTACCAATTAGTAGGGAGAACAGCCAAGGAAATGAAGCATTTAAGCACCCTGACGTAGGTGCTAAGAGACTGTGCAAAGGTTGCCATGCTGACACCATCTGGGGCTGCATTCAAGATTTCCAAAGGGAGGTGATGTCCCATCTGAGGTTTGGAAAAGCAAACTTTATTAGGGAGCAGACGGGGCCTGCATTCCTGACTACTGGGAACACAGAGCAAAACCATCCCCTGTCCGTGGTGCTGACCCCCAGGCCCAGCCAGGGGCGCACGAGGTGTGGGCAAGCCAGTCCCTGCTCCCCACGTCTCACCCATTCTGGGTGGGCAGGTGGGGCAGCAGTGGCGTGCCACATAGCTACATACTTCATTTTCGTAACGACCTTCCCGTCTCCCCTCTCAGTCTCGCTTGTCCGCCTGTGACCATTAAAATCCTCATTAGCAAACGAGATTTGGATGGACTTATTAGGATGAGGGATGGCCCCACGGCACAGCTGGCTGCGGGTCAGTCCTCTTCTCCCTCTCTCTTTGGAAACAGTGCACCTCGCATTCTGGGCACCCCTCTCCAGGTCCAATACCAGGCTCCAACAGACTCCCTGGGGTTGCTCAGGGGACCAGCTGCAGGGGAGGCCAGGCCACAGCAGGCCACAAAGAGCCTAGAGCTGCTGACTCACACGCCCACCCAAAGCACCCAATCAAGGCCAGTTCAGACTGAAGCTCAAACTCCCAAACGTGACATTCGAAACCCCTCCCAATCCCATCTCCACCCTCCTCCCCCACCTCCTGTCCTCCCCACGTGGCCCCTGCATCTAGGCGCTGACCTGCTGACCTGATGGGTGGTCTCCTGGAATCGGCTCTACCAGCTCATGGGAGCCACTTGTTCTGCATTCAAAAGTTGACATCACGTTGGCAACCTGAAATTGACCACGGTGGGAGGATTTACACCATGGGAATCAGCACATGCTACAGAGGACCTATTTATTTATTTATTTACTTACTTATTTATCTAGGTCAGAAAAAGCCAGATTTTAAGCATTTGCCAGCATACCCCCGTTGAAAGGTCCCCGAGCATGTCACCCACTTGCGTATCTGCCCATCTTTGTGTGGGTGGTTCCCTCTGCCAGGCTCTCCCCCCACTCCCTGGGATGCCCCTTCTGTCTCCCTTCTCTGCCTCGGTCATTTGCTGAGGCCCCGGAAGGAGCCCAGCCCCCTCGTCTGTGCACCCAACCTGGACTTTCACCTTGTCTTCTACGCCAGGGATCATTTGTTTCCCAAATGAAAATCAATTCAAAGCAGCTTCAGGAAAAGGTAGAAATATGCAGGAAGGGAAGGGGGAGGTGAACTTCACAGGACCTGGGGCAGAAAGTTTAGCTGCCGTCACAGCCACTAGGAAGATGTCCAACAGCTGCTCTTTCTCTGAAGCCCTAGTCCCTGAATCCTGCTTACATGTACCCATCGTGGCTTCCCCCAAAGAGGTGCCCCTGGGCCCCTGGTTTGCATGAAACCCCAGACCAATCAGCCACATAACAAGCCAGAGTCTCTAAGCTCTGGTCCCAGGCCAGTCCAATCATCTGAGGTCATGGGGCAGGGTCACATCATCACGGCACATGGGGGTCACACGGTCATGGGGCAGGGGGTCACACGGCTGCTGTGTCTTCAGCGGGAGCTGTGAGAGGGGTGGACAGAGCTGAGAAACTGGCCCACCTCACAGCTGGAGGACAAGCTCCATGAGGACAGAAAATGTGTTTATTCATGTCGAGACACCGCATCCCAGCATAGAGCAGGGGCTCAATACGTATTTGTAAACTCAAGGAATCACCTCAGCTTGGGCCTTCTCTCAGCAACCTGTGACCCAGTTGGTCACTGGAGAGGGAGGCAAAAGGCTTTGAGTATTTCACCAGGGAAACACTCCATGCCCAAGTAACAAGGCATCCTTGGACTTCCCTGGTGGCACAGTGGTTAACAATCCGCCTGCCAAGGCAGGGGACACAGGTTCGAGCCCTGGTCCGGGAAGATCCCACATGCCAGGGAGCAGCTAAGCCCGTGTACCACAACTACTGAGCCTGCGCTCTAGAGCCCGTGAGCCACAACTACTGAAGCCCACGCGCCTAGAGCCCGTGCTCTGCAACAAGAGAAGCTACCTCGATGAGAAGCCTGCGCACCACAACGAAGAGTAGCCCCCACTCACCGCAACTAGAGAAAGCCTGCGGGCAGCAATGAAAACCCAACGCAGCCAAAAATAAATTAATTAATAAAAAAAAAAAAGCCAACTGCATCTGTCTTGCTCATTAATAGGAGATCAGCCTGCCCCACAAGGGCTGAGGGGGAAATTCTGAACAGGTAAGAAGGAAGCAGAGTAGGGGAGGGGGGACGTTGACTCAACTGCCCCCTCCCTCCCTGCCACTTTCTATCACTCCCCGACCTTCAGCCCCGGAAGCTAACTCTTTCCAGAGGCCACAGGCGAACTCTAGGGGAGGGATGACGGCAGAGCACAGGTAACAGCCCTTGTCACCTCACCAGGTGATCCAGAGAGCAAGTGGAGGGGAGGGCGTGACGCGGGGAGCAGAGCCAGGCGTTGGAGCTGCAGGCTGTGGGAAGCAGCCCCCCCACCCCCGTGCACACCTGCCTTTCCCGAGACTCAGCCAAGCAGGAGGCTGCTCGGGGCCACTTCTGTCTCCATCCTTCCGTCTCCAAAGATGCTGCGATTTCCGCCACGAGGGAGGGATCCGACTGCTCGCGAGCCTTTGGGAGGAGGCGGTGGCAAAGGTTTCTCATCACGGAGACCCCGGCCAGTTCGCGCCTACCCCTTCACAAGCAGGCAACGCGTCTCCCTGTCCCCCTGGGATGGAGTCTAGATTCGCACAAATTGTTTTTCCCTGCTCGTACACACCAGAGAAGGAAACAGGAAGGACAGGGGAACAGAGTTCCAGTTCCCACCCTGAACCCGTGGGGCCGCCGGCCTCCTTCCCCCGAGCTCCGGCTTCCTCCGCGGGACTCTCTCCCTCTGCAAGGGCGCACGTGCTCAGAGGCAGGTAGACGCGCTTCCAGCCGCCGCAGCCTTGAGCGCTCTCCTTAATCTCCTCACCTTGCGAGGCAATGCAGCACTCCATAATTGCTTCTGGAAATGCGGTCACCAGTTTAATTGGTAGAACTTGTCCTGGTTGATATAACCTAGTGAAGCAACCCCGGGCCTCCCTGTTTCTCGGGAAGCGCGACCGGTGTGTCGCTGTGCGGGGCGCGCGGCTCCCCTGCGCGTAGGATGTGCGCCGGCCGGAGCGCAGAGCTCGTCTGTGCCTGTTGCCGGCACGTGAGCCTGTAGACGTGGCCGGGGTTCCGGGGATCAGGGAGTGTGGGGTACGCTTGGATGATGGACAGGACAGAGGGGAGCCCGCTGAGCCCTGGGGACTCCTCTGCCTCGGGACCGCGAAGGAGCCAGGCGGTGACACGGCCACATTAGGTCATGAGGCCACCCCGAGGGCTGTTGTCGATGGGCTCCCTGCTCTGTGAATATACGCTGGCTGGCCCCTCCAGGTCGGAGCCTCCAGCCTGCTCCGCGTCCCGCGAAGAAGGAGAGCTGGAGAGAAGGAGGGATGGAGGGAGGAAAGACAATGAGCTGGGGGCACTCATCCCAGGTCTCTCCCTGACAGGCTGCAGGAGGGCTGAGCGTGTTCTTGGGGGGAAGGTCTCAGCCCTGGTCAGTGAGGCGGCCCCTCCCCCCGTACAGCTTTGCTGTCCCGGGTCCAGGTGACGCCCCCGGCCACCCCCAGGCCCAGGGGTAGGTCTCCCTCTTGCTTCCGTGTACCTGCTGCCCGCTCCTGCAAACCCAGTCCCGTGGTTAAAATTATCCTCCAATCAAAGTGGCGGTGATGGGATGAATGGGGAGATTGGGATTGACATGTATACACCAATATGTATGAATAGATAACTAATAAGAGCCTGCTGTATAAAAAATAAATAAAATAAAATTCAAAAAAATATTATCCTGCAGTCACTCAGTCTTGCTGTGCTGTTTCCGGTCAGGATCTGGGTGGCTTCAGAGGGCGGTGGGCGACGGTGTTGGTGGGCAGTGGCTCTCTCCCGGAGCCAGCACTGTCCTGCCCTTGACACCTTGATGGGGGTGGGGGGGGACTGATTTTCTTCTCTGTTGGCCCACCCTGGGCAGGTGGCCCCTTGGGGGAGGGGGAGGGGCACGTGGCTTCCTGCGGGGGGCGGGGGGTGGTGGCAGGGGGGACTGGCGGGGGGCAGGCTCTTCACCCTATGCATGGGTCTTTCCCAGCGTTCCTAGGTCTTAAGCCAGGGTCGGCCAGCTCCGGGAAGGACACGTGGGCCATCCAGGCTCCCCCACTCCCTCCAAGGGAGGGGGGATGCAACCCTGGGGGCCACCGCGAGGGAAGCAGGAGGCCAAAGGACCCACACGGCCCAGGTTATGAGGTTGTCAATCACTTCATCCTGCTTCCACACCCCTTCCACCCCTCACACCCCAGTCTAGCCCGACCCCCAAGGCCCCGGCATTAACACCTTTAATAGGGGCTTCCCTGGCGGTCCAGTGGTTAGTACCCTGCACTTCCGTTGCCGTGGGCCCGGGTTCGCTCTCTGGTCGGGGAACGAAGCTCCTGCAGACCCCGCAGCGCGGCAAAAATAAATAAATAAATAATTTTAAACACCATTAATACTAGCGGCCTCTCCACGCTCTCCCCTCCCTCCCTGGGACCCCCCACCTGGCAGAGGGGGGTCCAAGACCCGGCACCACTGCTGATGAAAGTCTCCTGTCACTCACACCCAGGATGCTCTCCAAGGCTCATGATTCATGGACTTTAATTTTCCCAGATCCTCAGCCGTGTCCCCTCTTTCCCTCTGGTCTGTCAGGGCGTTTATCTGCCACCCCTGCAGCCTTTCTCCCCCTTCCCTGTTTTTTAATTTGAAGCATCCATCTGGAGCATCCTGAGATGGGACCGTCTGCAATACTGAATGCATTGCACTGCTGACAGCTCTATTGATTTCTCTCTCCTGCTGCATAATGCAAGATACATACAAGCCGATAGGTTGACCCCTGTGCCTTGCTTTGAAGGGACCGTGCCCTTTTTCTTTCTCTCTCTCATGTCCCCCTCACCCTGGCATGCGTTGATATATAGGAGGGGTGTTTGTCCCTTACGCTCAAGATGGATTCTCCTCTGCCCCGATATTATTTTCCTCTCTGCTGGCGGACGCTGTCTAATCCATCCTTTTTACGGTAGCAGGTTGGACACCGTGGAAGCCGTTCACGGTGCAAAGGGGTTGGTGGAAGCAGGGGAGTTGAGGAGGTGGCATCTGTCAGAACTGGCTGTGTCCCCTCTGGGCAAGACGAGGCAGACTTTCCCAGGGGTGCCCTCTGCCTGCCTCACCAAGTCTAGGGCCACCCCAGCCCACCTCCTCTTCTCTGGGTTGTAGTTCTCCAAATCCACTGGCAACTCTTGACTTACATTCAGTTCACAGTCCCAGAGCCAGCTGCTGGGCTAAGCGTTTCCTGTTGTGGTTTCTGCTAAGCAAGGCAGGGAAGCGGCAGACAGTCATGTGGGCTACACCCAACTGGCATAGGGGTCTGAAAGGCTTGGAAAGAGGGATTAATATCCCTCCTCAACAGAGACTGAGGCTCAGAGATGCCAGGAGACTGGTTCAAGTTCTCCCAGCCAGACACAGGACTTGAACCCAAGACTATCTGTCTCCAGGGTCAGTTTTCCATAAATCCTATCACAATGCCTCCTCCAGGAAGACCTCCTGGACTGAGCCACCTAATCCAATTGCTTCTTTATTCTTGTCCCCCCCGGAACATATTTGCTTTGAAGATTTGCTCTTGCCGGCTGGCTGCTGAGTGTGTTGGGTGGGTTCTCTCTGCTGTGAATCAGCATCATTGTTACTTCCTCCTGGCGGGTTTCCCTGGGCCCAGCCTGTCCCCAGCCCGGATCAATCTCCCACGGTCCCCATCTGGCCCCACGGTGAGAAGCACTTACTGCCTTATCAGTGCTGCTCCTGCTAGTCTGTGATTCTCTGGAGATGGGGACAGAGATGCAGACCGGATTTTATTTCTGCATCTTCACCGCCTGGCCGACAGAAGGAACTCTCTAAAAATGGGTTGAATCCGTTGAATCAGTCAATGGGCCGTCTGGGCGGGTGGGTGTTTGCTCTCTTAGAGACCCCTTAAAGGCAGGCTCTGCAGGAGCTTTTTCTGCCTTTTCCCCTCCACCCCCCCTCACCCAACCCCCATCCCCACACAAGGCCTCCCACTGGAAACGGTCCTCCAGCTGCCGAGGAGGAGAGCACCATTCCTAAGGTTCAGGGCTTCTGTCCTAGGGTTCAGGGCTTCTGTCCTAGGGTTCAGGGCTTCGGGCCGATGGGGCTGCGTGTGCTCCTGGAGACTGACTACCTGGCCACATCCATCTTGCCAGCCAGCCAGAGACCCACAGAGAAGCAGCAGAAAAGGATGCTAACCTTTGAGCATCCCAGAGCAAGGGCTGGGTACCAATATGGGCAATGGCCATGGGGTGCAAAGACAGAGGCCTGGGCCCATGAGTACCTGGCCACAGGTGCAGGACAGACGTCATTATAATAAAGAAGATCCTCTTGGTTTTGTCCTTCTGGTCCAGTGGCTCTCAACGTGGAGTGATTTTGCCCCCCAGGGACACGTGGCAATGTCTGGAGATGCGTTTGTCTGTCACAGTTGTGAGGGTCCAGCATCTGGTGGGTAGAGGCCAGGGAGAGCTGAACATCCTACAAGGTTCAGAACACCCCTCCCCGCAAAAAACAGAACGATCCCAAAAGCCAGCAGAGCCGAGTTTGAGAAACCCTGTTCCAGTCCGACCAGCCATGCCTTGTGGCTTTTAGCACAGCAGCTGGGAGAATATCGAACCTGCATCCCTCGGGAGCACCTGAGATTCTCCTGGACTCCTTGGGGGCTGGAGGAGGGAAGAAACCTGCGTTCCTTTAGTCCTCTTGGGTCCCCCCAAAAAGCACCAGCCTCCGTGCCCGCACCCTGCCTCCTTCCCTCCCTTATCAACCTTTTCCCAAGTCAGCAGATTCAAAATAACCCCCTTCCAAGATGGTTTAAAGGACAGCCCTGCCGCCAGACAAAGGCGTGGGCCTCTTGGGGGCCTCTTGGAAATTTTATAAGGTGGTAGATATGAGAGCACCCCGTCAGGTATGAAATACCATACAAATATTACCTCTAATTATGTAAGTGCTCTCAGCCGGGGGTTTTAGGATGCAAGGCAGAAAGGGGCCAGAATCTTCATTTTCCATTTCCAGTCACGGCCTTAGCGCCCTCGTGTGGCCACTGATGGAAACTACACCCAGGGCCGGGCAGGGATTTTCAGACCCGGGGCGGGGCAGGCAGGATGGCTCTGACTCTGGCTTTTCTCGTTGTCCCATTTGGGCTTCACAGCAGCACCCGAGGGAGGAGAGAGAGAGGTAGTATGACCTCCCCCGGAAAACCCCTGGAGCCAGCCATGGGTTTTTGCAGGATGACGCCTGCCGTGGACAAGCCCAGCCCTGCAGAGCAGCATAAAGTGGGAAAGGCAATTCGGGGAGCCGCTCCTCTCCCGCTGCCTCCTGGCTCTTATAGAAACCTTGAGCTCCCCCACTGGCACCCCCAGGAGGTTGGTCTCTGTGTTTTGTTACTAGACATCTATGTTCTCTTCTTATGCAGTTCAAGAGGCAAACATCTGTCTCTGGGATCACTGCCAAAAGGAAGGTGCAGCCCCTCTCCCTGTCCCTGTCCTGTAGGTCCCAGTGGGGAGAAGCAGCAGGCATTCACTCAACAAATATTTTTGTGGACCTATTATGTGCCAGGCACTGCTTTGTCCGAATTAATCACTCCCTCCCTCCCTCCCTCCCTCCCTCTCTTCATCCCTCCGTTCATTCATCCAAACATCCCTCCATCAATCTATCCACCCTTCATATGGTGAGTGATCCCGGATGCTGCAACCATCTCGAGGATCCTGCATGTCAGCACTGAGCACCTCTGTATATGTATGAGCAGTGCATTTTGAGAGTTATCAACAGAATGCAGAACCTCGTCCTCGCCTCTATAAAAAAGTCAGTGCAAACGTATGGGAAGTTTAACATTGCCGCACAGCCTATGGAAAGGCAGGTGGGAGTAACTGATGCATGAGTGACGGGTGACAGGAGGCAGAGGTGCAGGGTCCTGCCCAGAGGAGAGGGCGGAGCTGAGCTCTGAGGATAAACAGGACTTAGGGTCAGAGGGGAGGGCACAGGCCGATGCCTGGGGTCAGGAAGTGCCCTTAAAACACCGGTTGGCTGGGCTGAAAAGGTCGTTGCTTTTGGCGGTGCAGTGGGGGAGAAAAGACCAGAAAGGCATCAGCCTGAGATGGAGGGGGGCTGTCAGGTCAGGCTGGGGGATTTGAGAGTGTCTTTCTCAGGTCAGAGCTGAGGCATCCTGACCTTCAGATAATCTCACATTAAGGCCCTACCAATTAACTTTTCTCTTTGTTAACACCCAGAAGCATCTGTAGTCACAGAAACATAGGGGCTTCTTTTAAAAGGCTGTCTAGCACAATTAGAGGATTTCGTGATCTCCCAGGGGCAAGGACTGTGGGTTTATCCTTCCCTGTATCTCCAGCATCTCTAGGAAAATGCTCAACCTGGGCTTGTCTAATGGGAGGGAAGGGGGGAGGGGAGTGGGTTCAAAGCGAAGTTCATGGTAAAGGACTCTTTTCTCTTCAGGTGAGCTGCTCTGTAATGATGCGCACAGGGCAATTACATTCTGTCGTGCAGTTATTAAATTGGGGAGGAAACAAATATAATAAAATGTAGACATTTGTAAGGAGGTTAAAAATAAAGTGGAGGATGAAAATTAAATCGATAACCTCAGGTTTCCCGGAGCCTGCCTGAAAAGACGTTCTGGAAGAGCTGAGGGTAAATTTGTGCTAAGAAAATAATACCAGGGATGGGGTGAAGCCTGCGAGGAACCAAAGGGGCAAAGGGAACGCTGCCTTCCCAGAGCTGCCAGCCCGTTTCAGGTGGGCAGCCTAGTGAGGAGGTGGTCAAGAGTCTGGGAGCGTGGTTCCGAGTCCTGACTTCACCTCTCCCAGCAACTGACACGCCTTCATTCTCTGCGGGTAAGGCTGGAGTAAACGACCGGAGCCACCCGTCACAAGCACGCCCGAGGATCACAGAGGCCCTATGGGTAAAGTGCTTAGTACGGGAGATGCCCGGTGTGAGTGTTCCATAAAACGTTAGCTATTCCAAGTTTGTTTTTTTGTTTTTGTTTTTTTTTTTGCGGTACGCGGGCCTCACTCTTGTGGCCTCTCCCTTTGCGGAGCACAGGCTCCGGACGCGCAGGCCCAGCGGCCCTGGCTCACGGGCCCAGCCGCTCCGCGGCATGTGGGATCTTCCCGGACCGGGGCACGAACCCGCGTCCCCTGCATCGGCAGGCGGACTCTCAACCACTGCGCCACCAGGGAAGCCCCTATTCCAAGTTTTAACTTGCTTTTATGGTACCACTTCTTAAAGGAATTGGAAGCAGCCAGTGCAAAAGCTCCGTTCAATAAAAAGAGGCGAGCAAGAGGGCCCTGCCCATGACAGATTAGATGTCCGTGGCAAAGGAGACCAGAAGGAAAAGGGAGGAACCCCTAGAAAGAGGTTATAAAATGTACGTAGGAGGGTCCCTCCATTTAAAAGAAAAAAAAATCTCTGAGTAGATGCCCAATACACAGGTCTAATGAAAGTAGTAGATAGTAAGTCCTAACACAGGTCTTCAAACCGGATCTGAAATAAAACCTAGCAAAGCCAAGGTGGGGTTTGGACCGGAGGATAGAGGAAGTAGGGAGTGGTGGAGGGAAGCGGCCCATTGCTTTCGGGGAGCCGCGCTGTTAATCCAGGGAGAGACGCAGCGATGGGAAAGGCGAACGCCTGTGTTATTCTTGACCCGTTGCGGACACCGTACCCAGCTTCCTCTGGGGGAGGGTTTAACTGCCCGGAAACGGAAGTTTCTTTCTTTTCCGTTCTCCTCGCTTCTGGCTGCTCACGGTGAGTGTTTCTCGGGCCCTACGTGGGGAATGGGTGGTAATCCGTGGTAATCCACGGCCGGGTGACGTCTGGGGACCCAGGGCCTGGATCAGAGGTGCGGGGGGAGGAGGATGGAGTGCGATGGGGCCGGTATTTCGGGGGTGCGAGGAGGGGAAGCGGGGTAGCCGCTGGTCCCCGCATCCCATGGACACTGACGCTTGTTTTCCCGCAGGCTGCCCGCGCTCTCCGCGCCTCGTCGCCATGGTGAGTACGACCCCTGCCTGGGGCCTTTCCGGGGTTGGGGGAGGAGGGGCAAGGGCAGGGGCGCCTGTGCGAGGGTCTTCCGAGCCCCGAGAGGGGCTGGTGGGCCCGACCATCCTAGAAAAGCGTGTCTCTACAGTTGCTTCTTTTTGCTTTGTGTTGCAGCCTCGCAAAATTGAGGAAATTAAGGACTTTCTGCTCACAGCTAGGCGAAAGGACGCCAAATGTAAGTGAGGGTCTAGACGAGCGAGTGGAAAGGGTCGCGTTGGCGCGGAGCCGCTCCTGCACGGGCGCTGGGCCGGGCGGCTGCTTCAGCGTGTGCGTGCTGTCGGGAAGCAGTGGTTTTAGCAGGTCTCGCGTAAGAAAAGCTGGTTGGCCAGTGTGTTCTCTTCCTTAGCTAACTGTGAACGTTTAAGAAACGTCCTAAGGTGTTTTGTTCGTGTGTGTCCTCCTGTGTATGGTAGGTGCTCAGAACGGAACCCTTACTGGGTGAAAATCTGGAAACGCGCGTTTCGTAAACCCCGACTTGGTGCTGCATGTTAGGCTCTGGGCTGAGCACAGGCCCTGCTCACAAAGAACTAAGTCATTTCCCTTCTACGTGTGTTAGCGTCCTAGCCTGTAAACGAAGGGAAAAGTAATTGATGCATCAGAAACATAAAACAGCGAGTTTTTGATGGACGTGTGCCAGCCCCAGCTGCCAGTGTGTTCTCTCTACACTGGGAGGGAATTCTGCTGGTGTGCCTGTGTTGTAGTTGAAGGAGGTGTGGGGAGCTTGTGCTCTATACTAGATCTTGAACTGCCTTAACCCGGAGTCATCTTTCTTGTGCTGCTCCTTATCGCTTTCTTTCCCTCCCAGATTTGTGCTAAAGAGAAAATCGGATAACGCGTGAAAGTGGAGTACTCTCGGGCTGACTTACTTTAAGGTGGGCTAAGGCACCAACCGTCTCTGACGCCCCGTGTCAGTGGTAGGGTGAAGCAGTGGCGTGCAGGAGAGCCTTCTAGGGAGTTCACGGGGCTTCAGGAAGAGTCATGTTTGTGTCCCCTTTACCTGAAACAGGTTGTTGCCTTTGATCCCCTGGTGCTGTGTGAACTGGTGACCACCTGTGAGAACAAGTAGCATCTGGTGGGAATGTCTGTCCTGACGGGTGGTGGGGACCCCGGGTGACGGTGCGCTTGCGTTTTTGTATGTACTGTGGTGCACAAAGGAAATGTATCAGGTCAGCCTTAGTCCGGGCCGCGGAATTTGCTGTCGCTGCCTGGGCAGATCCCAGCTCTACCAGCAGGTAGCTGTCCTTAGCAAGGTAAACACAATCCCACTGTTTTCTTTCTGTTGAAGAGGGGGTGATGACATCTGTCTCCTAGGATTGGTGCAAGGATCAGATCAGATGATCTCTTAGAGACTTGAGCACGTTGAGCAAGTGACACCAAATCCATCAGATGGCTTTGCATTTAATTCTGTTGGGGAGCTTGAGTTTAGACAGTGACCTGTGAGAGTAGGGGTCACGTTCCCCTGGGTGTGATAGGGTGCTCCGTGAGTGTTTTTTGAATACACTTTTGAATATTTCTCTATAGTTTTAATTGTAAAATAAACGTAAAATTTTTTGGTGTGCAGTTGACTGGCTTTGAGTATGTTCACATTGTAGTGCGACCATCCTTTTCCAGAAATTTTCATCTTGGCAAAACTGAAACTCTGTAACCCATTAAACAGCAGGTCTCCATTCTCTCCCTCCAAGCCCTGGCCACCACCATTCTACTTCGTCTCTATCAGTTTGGCTCTTCTCGGTGTATCTCGTGTAAGTGGATCCTCTGGTATTGGTCCTTTCATGACTGGCTTGCTTCATTTGGCATGAGATCTTCAGAATTCATCCATGTTGGAGAATTTGTCAGGATTTCCTCCTTAAGACTAAATGATCCATTGTGTGGACATGCCACATTTTGTTTCTCCCTATCCGTCCATGGGCATTTGGGTGGTTTCTGCTTTTGGCTGTTGTGAATAATGTTGCTGTGGACGTTGCACGGATGCCTCCTGTTGCTGCTTGCTGAGCTTTTGAGTAGCATTACTGCACCCCATGATGTCGAATAAACACTCCTAAGCGGTGCGTCTGCCTTATCTTGTGAGGGTTCAGTTAGTTTATAGATCCACAGCAGCTACTAGGGACGACGCAGCATACTTAGCTTTGGGAGGAATGTTAAGATAGCAAAATAGGTTGGTTTGAGTAAATATCCATGTGCCTGATTTATTAGAACATGAGCCAAGGCAGCCAGTGCCTTCGCCAGGGCCACAGAGTTTCTGCTTCCTGTGACGTGTCCTACCCCTTTAGCAGTTATTGGCAGAGATGGAGCTGTGGGTTGTGAGTCCAAGTTAACTGTGCTGTGGAAGTCGGAACGGGGAACTTGACAGGTGCCTGACGTGAGTCACCTGGGAAGCGGATGTCTTCCTGCCGCCAGAATAGGTGGCGGCCTCATAAAGGTGCATTGACGCTTGTACATAAGCACACTGTTTGCTAAACTTCAAACCTTGCGCTGTTGAACTTTGAGCACACTTGGGGCTCTTTGTTGTCTGAGCTGTGTTCCTGAGATGGAATTTTAAAGCAATAAAGAGCCCAGAAAATGTGTTCTGCTTACATTTGAGGAAAAACTTCAGTACATGCTCATTATGTCGGGGGGCGGACCTGAAGGAAGAGCCTTAGCATCGCCCCGATAGCATCTCATATGCAGAGTTATTTCTGGAACGGTGGTGGAAAGTTCTTGATGTCAGCAGATAATCCATCTCCTTACTTTAGGAACTACTTTCATCCCTTAAAAAATAATAATAAAGATGGACACAGGATGTTCTAGAATGTGTTCCGTGTACCGGATACTACCTGTGTTTTAAATACAAACAGTAAGCTCCAGGTTCTTGAGCAGTAATGTAAGGGAAATGAAGATTTCTGACATTATTTTTAAACACTGAGCTCAGAGGAGGGCGGGGACATCTTGTTCTCTGTTTCAACAGAGGGACAGTGGAGGGGGGCAAGCACAGCCGGTGGACTGTACGCCCTCTCTTTTCTGTGATCAAATTTAATTGTTAATTCTGGTCTCTGGTAGCGGTCAAGATCAAGAAAAATAAGGATAATGTGAAGTTTAAGGTTCGATGTAGCAGGTACCTTTACACCTTGGTCATCACAGACAAAGAGAAGGCGGAGAAGCTGAAGCAGTCCCTGCCCCCAGGTGAGTGAGGCGGGAACCCCCGGGGGGGGGAGCAGCCCGGAGTGTGGGGGTCCCTCTGTCCCCACCTTGTTTCTTGACTTGTCCCCAGAATGAGCAAAGTCCTTTCTGTGGTTTGTCCAAGTATCTGCTCTTGCTGTGGGTGTAGTGCAGGGAATACGTGTGGTTCTGAGGTTAGACCCCATAGCAGAACTCGCTTCCGTGGCCACAGGAACGTTTGTTTCAGCCCCTTCGGTGCTTTCCTAATGCAGCAGCATACCAGCCAATGCTTACTCTGTGTCACTCATTTCATCCTCACCGCGGCCCTACAAGGTAGGTAGGTGCTGGTATATTGATGACCCCCATGTTTATAGGCTGAGGGACGTATTAGATACAACAGGCCGTGAGCATAGGTTAGTTAAGCATAGGGGCCTGTCCTGGTGGTGGAAGGCTCGAAAGGGCACCTGGGAGGAAACTGCCCCAGGAGCCCAGAGGGGTTTCCAAAGGCTGCTGCTTCACCGTGAGAAGTCAGCCAGCACCGCTTGCCCTTGTAAGACTAACTGGAACGTCTTTAGAAAGGCTGAGAGAGGGAACGTTTTTATCATCAAACACTAACTGTTATGTTTTAAGCGAAACCGTCCTGGTGGGCTTAATTTCTGAGCTTTGCGAACCCTCTTTAGCGTAAGTACAAAATCCAGACAAGCAGTAGTAACTCAGATAAAATGAATAATCTTCTGAGTGGCTTACTTTTGGTGTCTCTTTTCCTCTAGGTTTGGCAGTGAAGGAGCTGAAATGAATCACGCACACTGATTTGAACTGTATTAAAATTTTTTTAATTCTCAAAATGGCCTTTTTCTTTGAGGATGGGGGGTGTGGGTGTTACTTGGAATGGCTTCTGGTGGGAATAGGATGGGGGTCCTGGTTGCTACCTTGTTGCATCCCTAATCTTGGGCTGTGATCCCAGTGGACAAATAAAGCCATCTTTTTTTTTTTTTTCTTAAGCCTAAGTTTGAAAATAAGTAGATGGAAATAGGCAGTTAAAAGAGCCAATTATTGGTGGAAGTGAAGCCAGTCTGCACTCGTGGGATGTAAAAGTCATTTAGGTAAAATGAGCTCCCTTGTCATGAAAATGATAGTTAAAAGGAGGAGTTGATCAGCCTTCTTGGAAACGGCAGTAAATGAAGCCGTCTCTTCCTCAGGAGGTGGTGGCGCTTTTGTGTCTGCCATGTTGAAATGTTTCTTGCTGCGGAGGTGGATGTGTGATTCCCTCCCCTCCCTCGACTAAGACACTTGTGTTGTCAGGCACAGGAGTGAAAATTCACTCTTGTGTGTTTCCTAAGTGCTACTCAGGATTAAGTGGAGCTCGGGAGTGGTACTTGGTGCCGTGAGATGAACGCAGATGAGAGGACACTTTCGATGAGGGGCTCTGAGAAGGAGCCTATGAGTTAAGCACGGAGATGAGTGGATGTTAGCCCAGCCAAAGGAGCCCCTGGAACCCAAAGACCCGTCTGAACATTTAAATGGAGGAGCCAGAGATCTGACCCCGGACCTTGAGGCAGTGCAGTGGTGGGTGTGGGGATAGGACACGCTGCTCAGACAGGTGCGTGAAGGCCCGAATCCCACCTCCCAGCCAGGCCTGGCTCCTTGAGGATTCAGTCCTGCTTCCACTACTTGCTGACATGAATGATCTTGAGAAACTACCTCAGCTCCCCCTGCGCCAGTTACCAATCCCGGGGAGGACTCCAGACGCAGATAGGGCAATGCTTAGAAGGCAAAATCGCCTACAGTAGTGGATGTTGGTCCCCTGTGGCCAGCGAATGTCTGCATGGTGGCAGGGCAGTTCGCTTACATGCACCCCGCCTGCCTCATGGAAGGACCCCCATCCCTTCCCCACAGAGCAGTATGGAGGGCCAAGTGTTTTAGGAGGCACGCATTTTTAAGCAGGGAAAGTAATTCATTGAGCTTGAAATAAGGAAATTTCCCACACTGGTGACAATGACGAGCCCGGCACAGGTCCTGTGGGCTCGTTACCCTTCGGCCAGGAAGTATTCCCCAGCCCGAGGACCAGTCTCACGCAGCTGAGTGGGGGTCGCCAGGGCGCTTTTCCCAGCACTCAGTTCCCAGAAGGTTATGGCAAGTACCCATTGCAGTGGTTTCAGAGTCCAGTGAGCTACACCATCGAGGTTAGGGTCTCGGCACGGATGTGTGGGTGCACCACGAGGTGGCACCAAACTACGGCAAATGAGCGCCGGCGGCCCGGGAAGGTCTGGCCGTGGTTTACACTGAGATCTACGCTCAAGTAGCCAAGTGCCTGAGATCGTTTGTAGGCTTTTTTCTATAAGAATTCGAGGCATGTGAGGTCCTTTTTCAATCTAGTCCTGAGGAGTTCGGGTTTTGTTTCCTCCGGCACAAGGGTCCTCGGGCGCTCAGTGGTTGTCGACAGACCCGGATGGGGCGCCTTCAGCGGCTTCCAGTCTTGCCCGCCCTTTCATTGGTCCGGCTTCCCGGGAAGAGGGCGGGTTTACCACTCGGGCTCCCTTAGTCCCAGCACATTTTGCAGAGACCAGCCCCAGTTCCTAGGATGCAAACCCCGCAGGCGTTTGTCTAGAGAAGGCATCCTTCCATGCAGTGGCTCTCAGCCCCGGCCTGTGCCTGCCAGTCATTTAGGGCACTTTTTAAAAGTTCGCTGATGCCAGGTCTGATTCCAGAGATTCTGCGTAAGTTGGTTTGATGCGTCGGTATGTGTTCAAGCCCTCTGGTGCCCAGGGCCGACACTGCCTCTCTGAGGTCAGCCGGTCAGCTTGGGTGAAGTGGTTCCCGCCATGCCAGATGAATGGGGAGCTGCGTAGGCAAGAGGGCTGTTCGACCCCCTTAACGAGGCCCTGGGAGGTCTCAGTTTCTCTTCTGCTTCTCTGCTTCACTGGCGTCCCGTCTAGGTCAGCAGGCCTCCGGGGAAGCAGCTAGAAAGGTCACTGTCTAGCTGGGTGCAGGCCGGCCCAGCAGGTTTGTGTGTTCCAGGCTGCACCCCGTGGCTGCGGTGATGGCCCTGAGGGTGGGCTTGTGCAGTCAGCGTCTTCAAGTGTGGGCTGCGGGCCCGCCCTTCCCCGACCCATTCTGTCTCTGGGCCCAGCCCCAGCTCCAGCAAAGTTGATGCTCGGGGTACACTCCATGCCCTCGCCCTCCCTTCTCCCCTAAGGCACTTGCAGTTTGCTGTAGTGACTCTAATCTTCCTAGAGGAATGCCAAATCCTCCTAACTTCCGGGTCATTGTGGCAGGGACCAGCAGCTGCAGCCAGAGCTGTTGACAAAGGGCGGGGGGGGGGGGGGGGGGTGGGGGGGGGTGGGGGGGGGACATGTATGTGGCACCAGGCGGTGCCTATCCCGGAGGTCCCGGGGCTGCATGGGGGCTGCGTGATCATGCAGGTTATCAGCGCCACCGAGGGCCCTACGAAACCGCTTCAGGTCCGTCTTCCTGAGCTACCAGCACGGCCGGTTCAAGACCAAGACCCTGACCAGGGCCTCTGGGGCCATGTGTGGTCTGGCCCGGGCCTACCTTGACAACTTGTTTCTCTCTCTTTTTAAAAATACCTTTATTTTGGGAAATTCCCTGGCTGTCCAGTGGTTAGGATTCAGAGCTTTCACTGCCAGGAGCCGGGTTCGATCCCTGGTTGGAGAACTAAAAAATATATATATATATATATTTTTTTTTTTTTTTTTTAAGTAAGGCTGAGGTATAATTTACAGTGAAATTCACCCTTCTTGGTCTGCAGTTCTCTGTACTTTGACAAACGTGTACAGTTGTGGAACCAACCCTGCAATCCAGAGAGAATATTCCCACCACCCCAAAGTTCCCTCTTGCACCCCAGCCCCTGGCAGCCTGCCACCGGTCTGTTTCTGTCGGTGCAGTGTGCCAGTCTCTCCTTCTTGTCGCTCCCCTCACTGCGGGCTTTGCATTTACTGATTCCACTCCATCCCCTGCGGACCTTGGTCCCTGACCTCACAGTGTACTGTCACCCCTGCTCCGAATCCACCCTCCCCCAGGACCTGGGGGTTAACTTCAGCTCTCACCTCACGTGTCATTTTTCAGGAAATGTCCCCCCCCCCCCAAGACTCTGTGCCGATTCACACACCGACACCGGGCTCTTGAAAGCACTTTGGGGGGGGGGGCTGGGCGGGGCTGGGGTTGTGGTTAATCACTGAGTGGGATAAAGGCTGCCTCCCCTCACCTATTAAATTTCCCATGCCGGCAGGAACGTGTGTTTTTCTCATCACTGTATTCCCTAGAACAGAGAACGTGCTCAATCAAAATTTGTTGAATTAATGAAAGGAAACCCCAATGACAGGAGCAGTGCTCTCCAGCTTCTGTGCCTCAGCTTTGGGCCTGCGCAGATGGATGGCCGCAGTCAGGCTCAGGGAACCTTGACCCGGACCGCGACTTCCCGGAGGAGAGAGAGGTCTCGACCACAGAACAGGACTCCATCTCCCAGCCCTGGATCTCTGATAGGGGAAGGGGCGTGTGTGGTCTCTCCCCCTCTAGCAGCCACGCGTGTTTGGTGGAGTTTCACCCGCATCCACCCGTTCCCCAAGCCAGAAACCTAGAAGCCTCTCCCGGGTCTCTGTTCTCACCCGTGTCTCTACCCCCTTCGCTACTACCTCTCAGACTGTCTGCAACTCAAGCCTGATCCCTTCAGGACCCCTTAACCGCCCCACACCCACCTCACCGACCTCAGGCGGCCCTTTACCCTGCCCTGGACCTTGTCCCAAGCCTTCCCCCTCCTTCCCGCCCCGCGCGTCCCGCAGTCACGACACGCGGTTTGGGTCGCAGGACCGCGCGTCCTTCCGCGAGGCTCTGTCGGATCCGGGGCTGCCCCCACCACATCCCCCGCATCCTGACGCGCCGACCCTGCTCTGCTTTTCTCCAGAACATCGCTAACCTAGCACGCTGTCCGTCTTCACGTGGGTACTGCTACCACCTCCCGCTAAACTGCAATCCCCTCCCAGCCAGAGCTTCCATCCGCTTTTGTTCACGGACAGAACAGTGCCTGGCACGTAGTAGGCGCTCAGTAAGCTTGTGTTCTCGACGGTTCTGGCGTCTCCCTGGGATGTCCGGCCCTTCCCGGCGCTCTCGGTGCTCCCTCCCCTCCCCTCCCCTCCGGACAATTCCAGGGTCTCTCCCCAGGGGGCCCGCCGCGTCCCGCCCCGTCCCAACGGCTGGTAAGAATCGGCTGCTTCTCTTAATCCCCGCCCGGGGCTTTCCAGGCGGCACCCGTTAGTTGTTTGGGCAGATGCGCTGGGCGCTCCCGGGTCAGGACCATGTCTTTGAACCCACGGGGCTTACAGAGTGAATGCTCAATCACGGTTGAGAGTGAATACGGAATTAGTGACCCAGGACTGGGTCCCTTCCTTCCCCAGTCTGTCAGTTCGCTACCCTCTAAGAGCGCTAGGAACGGCCGGCCTCGCCTCTCACGCCATGACTGTCCGCGGCACTCATAGACCCTCTACATGCTTGCTTTGATGGTAAGTGACCAGAAGCCCGGGGACCTAGAGAGTGCTGTTCAGAGACAGATTCAGAAGCCTTCTGGGGGCTGTTTCCACTTCTCCTTCCACCTCTTTCGCCCGTGGGGCCAGGACAGATTCCAGGCCAAAAACACGCTTCAGGCTTTTCGGTGTGACCCCTTGCAGCCGGGGGGTGAGCACAGGGCGAGGAGCGCCCCCCCACCCCGAAGAGGGCGGGGAGGGCGCGCGCGCTCAGCGGGCGGGGCCTAGTCCAGGGCGAGGCGGGGTCGGGGTGGGCCCGAGGCGGGGCCCGGGGCGGGGCGGGCGGGCGCGCGCGCGTCCCGGGCCGGGCGGTGGGCTGCGGGCGGCGGTCGCAGCGGACGGGCGCACTCCGGCAGAGCCATGCGCGTGGAGTATATCGCGCCCTGGTGGGTGGTGTGGCTGCACAGCGTCCCGCACGTCGGCTTGCGCCTGCAGCCGGTGGACAGCACCTTCAGGCCCCGCGATGAGAGTTACCAGGAGGTGAGTCCGCGCCGCCCCCCGACCCGGCGCCCCAAGTCCCCGCGCCACCCCTTCCGCCCTTCCAGCCCGCCGCTCTCCACAGGCGTCCAGACCCCGTCCCCCACTCTACCCGCAGCCTCTTCGCCCCTTCTCCCCTTTCCCCGCGAGTCCTTGGCCCACGGCCCTCCGGTCTGGGAACCTCATGGGCCGGGACAACTGGAAAGATGGGAGTTAAGCCGGCCGAGGGACACGGGGGGGAAGGGCGCAGAGGCTGCCTGTGGCGGGGCGGGGAGGCTGAGCGCCGAGGGGGAGGGCAGCGCCGCGCGGCGTAGGGGCATTTGTGCCCGTACCCGGTGATTCCGCCGCACCAGCTGCGGAGGTGCTGAGGAGGGCCCCGCCGTTTTCCTCCTTCTGCGGTTACAAGACGCGCTCTCTCTGGGAGAAGTTTGGGCAGAAACTCCCGGTCTCCCGGTTCGTCTCCGCAGCAACTCTCCTCCCCAGCCCCTGCTTGCAGCGTGGAAGCCGCTGCCAGCACCTCTACTTGGGCCCCTCCTGGAAGGCGACAGAGCTGGGGGAGAGGGGTGTGGACCCTCAGCTACGTGTGGATGTTTGGGGGAAGGAAGGTGGCCCCCATCAGCCCCATCTCACACCAGCGCACCGTTCTTCTCTGTACAGACACACCTTCTAGGCCCTGGATTTCTGGGATCTTAGCGGCTTGGCCAGCCACTCGCCTCATCCCTGCAATTCTCTCCTTGCCCTGCTCTGCTGGCCTCCGCGGTTTCTGCACCCCTGGGGAGAAGGGGTGCTCCCCAGGCTTCCCCACCCAGACAATTGCAGAATCCCCCAGCCTTCTCAGGTGTGGCCCAGCCCTCTCCAGCCCCTGTAGCCAGGCTGAGTAGTTTTCTGTTGGGTCAAAGATTCCAGGACTGGGAAGTCCAAGATGGGGCCCATTTGTTCAGGACTTTGAGCCCCGGCGGCCTCTGCCTGCGTGTCAGGCTCTCTGCAGTCTCCCGGTGTGAGGCCAGTCAGGGCAGAGTGGGGCCTCCAGGGAGGCTGAGCTGGAGTCGGCTGTTCACCTCTCCCCTGCCAGGACTCTCTCCTGCAGGGCGCCGGGGATCCTGGTCCAGTAGGGTGTGCAGGGCGCCAGTGACAGGGAGTCTAATAATAACCCCTAGTGTCCCCGTCACCCTCGGGCCCCAGGCAGATGGTGCCTGCCCTTCCAGAAGGAGGAGAGAATCAGGACCCCTTCCTGCTCTTAGGCAGGGATCCGTCGCCGGGTTTGGCTTCCCGAGTTCGCTTCCTTCCCAGTCTGTCTGGCCACCCTCTCCCCGAGCCCTGCCTGGGGAAGGCAGTTCCCTGAGAATGTAGCCACCTGGGGAGAGCTCCAGGGAATCTTCCGCTCCCAATGAATGCATGAAAAGAGGCGGATATGATTTCAGAGACAGCTGTGTTGCTTGCGTACTGTGTGTGTGTGTGTGTCTGACCCCACGTCCTTGTGTCCCAAACCCTGCGCCCCAGATCCTGCCCCTGGGGTCTCCAACCACAGCTTTCTCCTTTCCCCTGGAGGAAAAGTAAACTCTTGGCCTGGGTGGAGAAGACCTTGGTGTGTGGGGAGGGGCGGTAGGGCACTCCCCGCCCCCCCCCCCCCCCCCCCCCCGGCCAGAGACAGCTCCTGTCTGGCCAGCAGCTGTGGTTGGCAGGGCCTGAGCCTGGGCCACCCCCCCTCGGTCCCCTGGAGAGGTGGCAGATGAGCCAGAGGGACCCACTCACAGCCCCTGCCCCTCTCCTCCCCGGGGGTTCAGACCCTGACACACTGCTAGCATCCCCAGGGCCGCTGCTCCCCGGCCGCCAAACCCCCAGCCCCACCCCTACCTTCCCTGTCCTGCTTAGGCCTCCTGAGGGCTCTGAGTGGGACATGAGTCTGGTGAGCCTGGATGGGAAGTCTGGCTCTGGGTGTTTATTTAAGGCGGCTCCTGTTTTGGTAAGTTCCCCTGTTGTCTGACCGTGGGTCTCTCCTGGACGTCCCCACCTTCGTCCCCTTCCTCCTGAGCGGCGGTCACCGCCCGAGTCAGGGCACCACGTCAGTTAACACCCTGGCTTGGGCACCTTCTGCTGTCAGTCATCTCAGCAAACTGTGACCGTGGCAGGTGTCTGTACCTCTCTGAGCCTCACTTTCCTCCTCTGCAAGTATTAAATGAGATGTCCCTTGAAACATGCTTAGTACGGAGAGGGTCCCATAGCACGTGATAGGACCCAGTGACGCAAATCATTACGCAGACTGGCCTTGAGGTTCAGAAACGTGTCCAAGTACCATAACCCATGGAGAACACAGACGGAAGATCTGTGTCTACAGTCACTGATCAGGAAGGACTGAAAGACTCATGCAGAGGGGGCTTCAGCTCATGCCCCAAACGTCCAAGTGAACAGTACCGTCCTGTGGTACTGTGTGTGTGTGTGTGTGTGTGTGTGTGTGTGTGTACACAAAGATTAAATGGAACTGGGAACAGGCAGTGCATCCTGGAAAGCTCCGTGGCGGGGACGAGCCGTGCAGGGGATCTGGAAGGCAAGGAGGTCTAGGAGTGAAAAGCAGGTCGCCTGGTGACCGGGACATCCTGAGCAAAGTCAGTTCCCAGAACTTCCTTGAGGAAGCAGAGCTCCCAGTCACTTTCAGGGGTCTTGGGGAGCCATGGAAGCCCCCTGATGGCTGTCCTTCCATCCCTCCCTGCCAGTGGACTTGACCCTGAGTCCTCGCTCAGGCTACCTGGGCTCCATCCACCAGGCTCTTGGGGAGGTCGTGCCCAGTCTGTCTGCAGGGGCAGGTGAGGCGAGCCCCAGGTGGAGGAGGGCGCCCCGGCCCCGCTGGGCCCCCAGCCCCATCCGAGGAAGCAGCCCAGACCTCTCAGCCTGAGTCTGCTGACCTCTGCCCGGAGAGAAGGAGTGGAGATGGAGCAGATCCCTGCTTCGAAGGGCTACTGAAGGGACCCAATCAGTTAGTGGGTGTAAAGCATGTGGCCAGTGCCCGGCACTTCCTAAGTTGCCACAAGCCCTGCTTGGCAAGGAGTAAGCCCCAGCTGGCCAGGTGCCCATTGGACAGAGTTGGGGACAACAGAAAGGGCCCCTGGCACTGCCCCCAGCAGTGACTCCCAGAACAAGCCACTTCAGTTTCCTCCTTCAGTTGCCACCGTCAGCATGCAGCCGCCTCCCCGGAGAGGTGGGAGACCAGACACCGAGGAGGTGCTGTCCCTGAGAGGCCTGGAGGCTCCAGAGTGCTGCGCCAAGCTTTACTGCTGCTCCTGCCTGCGGATGTGCAGGAGCCTCCTGTGTGTTCCCTGCGTCGTCTTTCCTTGCCCCGCATCCATAGCCCAGCCGCATCCATAGCCCGGCCGTTCTCTTGGGACGCGCATGAGGAAGTAGAGGAGACACTCTTAATTTTTTACACGGAGGCACGGATTTCCGTGTGTTGATGTTAGGTGGTTCCGCTCCTAGACTCCCCAGAGAGTCCCAAGTGTGTGTCCTTAGGCCGGGGGAGGGGCTAGACCCAGAACTACAGGGCTCCCCCAACTCGGGGGGCAGTCTTCAGGAGGAAAGGCCAGGCGGGGAGGCCCGCCGGCAGGATTTGAGGGGAGCCGAGCTTGGGAAGAGGAAGCCCCCTTCACTCAGTCTGAGCCCTGAGTCACGGTCAGCTGGACAGTCACGCTGCGCCCTGCCCCCGGGGGGGAGGGGCTGCACCCTATCCAGTCACTGCCTCTCCCTCCGGCTCCTCTCGCCCTGGCCTCGCCCCTCGGCTGGCTCACTCTCTGTCTCCTGGGGTCTCGGGGCGAGGGGCGCTCGGGCTGTTGCCCACTCCCCCGCCCCAGTACAGGAGCCCCTCGCGGTGCAGCTGCAGCCTCGGCGTTCCCAGAATGCCAGTCGGTCAGTGCTGCCCCCAGCTTGGGTCCTGGGTTCGTGCTCTGGCTTCTCATCGCAAAGTGACAAACCAGAACTAATGGAAGTTACTGCCATGAGGGAGAGGCCCGAGCCCTGACGCGGGGGCGGGGAGGCGTGGCCGCAGGAGCTGCCCTGGAGCGCTCCCTTCTCGGAGCTGTCAGAGCAGGAGGCCGTGTGAGCAGAGCTCCTGGCTTCCTCTGGACGGGAGGTCCTCCCTGTAATGCCCTCCCCGCACCCAGACACACGGGGACCCGCAGTGTTAATTAGCAGCCGGAAAATAATAGCCCGTTGGCCGCTGGCCGGTGACACCAAGGTGGCCGGTGACACCAAGGTGGCCGTGGGAGGTGGCTCTTCAGGCTCCTCTTCCCTCCCCCCTCCAACTCCTCCTTCCCTAACCCTAACCTCTGCCCCTGCCCTGGTGCTCCCAGCGCCCGAGGAAAGTTCTGGAGGGGAACTGCTAACAAAAGGGCCTCCGCATTTGGGTTTCCCAGACAGGGCCTCCCCAGGGCTGGGCTGCACCAAGAGTAATCGAATGAGGCCAGATGCCCAGCTTGGGGAGCCCCACCCCTGCCCCCTGGCCTTGGAATCCCAGGGCCCTGCGCACGAGACGAGGCTTGCAGGAGGTCAGGAGTCCGGAGTTGGCTGTGAGGCATGAAACGGGGGAGCCAGGGCAGGGGCTCAGGGGTGGGGACTGGCTGTGGTTTGGAGAGATTGAAACGGCACCAACCCAAGTCGAGATTACTCCTTGGAGGTCCTTCCTTGGTGGATGGGGATCCATGATAGAGTCAGTGGGTTTTCCTGTTTGGGGGGAGATTGAGGGTGAGGTTGTCCAGGGTAGCTGGGAGGAAATATGGCTGTTAACCAGTCTCTAATCTATACAAAAGGTTTATCCAGGTTTTTGTTACTTTCTTTTTAATTAGGATTAACTTACAGGGAAGTGCACATCCCTAAGTGTACACCTCAATACGTGTGTGTGTGTGTGTGTGTGTGTGTGACACCATCCCAGTCAAAGTGTATTCCTGACCCCCCAGGAGGCTCCATCCCACTTGATTCCCTCCCAAAGGTAGTTACTATTCAGACCGCTGTCACTACAGATGAGTTTCTCTGACTGCATCTTACGTCAGTTAAACCACACAGTCTCTGCTGTGTCATCTGGCTTGTTTCCTCCACCATTACATCTGTGAGGTTCTCCCACATCACTGGCTGTCGCCGCAGTTGACTTTTCATAACTGCGTCATATTCCGTCGTGTGGCTGCAATCCCTGTTATCTATCCGATCTCTTGTTGGTGGACATTTCACTTGTTTCCGGTGTTTGGCTATTACCGCAGTGTTAGGCTACTGTGAACATTCTTGCATGTATCTTGTGGGGGACATGAGCCCTCCTTTCTGCCAGGTGAATATGCAGGAGTGGGGTTGCTGGCTCTTGGGGTATACGCACACTGCACAGTGGTTTGCAACTTGTGACGGGGGTCCTGGGCTTTAGCAGAGGGGCCTCAGGCCTGCGAGGGGGTGGCCAGGACAAAGCTTGACATTTACGTCCACCCCTCAGTCAGAGGCTCTCTGTATATCAGCGCTCTGGAGTCTGAAGAAAAGGTTTAGCTACTATAAACGGTTTGAGAAAGTCTGTTGACACTAATCAGGGTTTCCCCAACTTCAGTGAGATACAGATCTCTTGGGATATCTCTTGGTGCAGTTCTGATTCACTGGGTCCAGGGTGGGGCTTGAGAAGGTGTGTTCTGCATTTCAGAAGATGTCAATGCCCCAGGGTTGGTGAACTTCGCTTTGAATAGCAAGGCTCTAAACCCCCATCCTAGCCTTCTTCCCCTTGGCCTGGGGCTACAGGGCCTCCAGTGAGGGGCATGGGCTGGGGGCCAGCTAGTGGCAGCTTCTTCCACCGTCTCACCAGGCCAGCCTCCTGGCACAGTCCATGGGACAGGCCCAGTGGCCCTGGCCCGGGAGCCCCAGCGCCTGCCACCCAGGAGGACTTCCGCAGGGGGGTGTGGTCAGGTCCACTGGGCCTTCCCAGCTACCTGGAGGAGGAGGGCTTACCACCCATGCTGCTGAGTCGGGGGTCGGGGAGCAAGTTCCTGGCAGTACCTAAGACATATTTATCCCAGGTGGAGGCGAAAGCCACACCTCGTCACGTCCACCCTGAGCCATCTCTCCTGTCCTCTTCTGGGCTGTCCCCACTGCTTTGGCCATTTGTCCGTGAGGCTCGGAAACCCGTCGGTCCAGGTGACCAGCTGAGCAGGTCAGGCCAGGGGTCCGCAGGCCGGCCCAAGCCCTCACGGGCCCGAGCGGCTGCGTGGGCTCAGCAGACACCCTCTCCCCTGTGAGGCTCCGCCCACCCCCGTCCAAGACGACCCCGGGCCTCGGGACTGCAGACCCCAGCCTCTGTGTTCAGGGTTGTCTCCCGGTGTGCGCATGCTCCTGCCTGAGTCTTGTCTCCCCCTTAGCCCAGAAGGGCCCCAGTGTCCCCCCCGACTCTGCTCATCACCCTGCCCCGACAGCCCAGACTGGAGCGCTGGGGGTTCTGGGCTGGGAACGACCCGGGGCACGTGGGCAGCAGGGCGAGGCTGTCAGCTCAGGAGCCTGACTTAGAGCCAGGTCCAGCCCTGGCTGGCAGCCACCAGTCCTGGTGCCATCTGGCGTCCATCTGGCTGAATCAAGAGATTGGAAGGCAAGGAGTGGGGGGGGCTCTGGGCCTCCTGACGGATAGCGGCTCCTTCTGTAGGACCCTGATTGCTCTGCGGTCCTGAGACGGCATTTCCTCCCCCCTTCAGAATTCTGGGCTTTGCGGCCACAATTGGCATCTAGGGGGCGCCGTCCCTTTCAAGATGTGATGAGAGGGACGCCCCAGGTGCATCTCATGACGTCTCCCCCCTCTCCCAGCGCAGAGTTGGCCTCTGGTTGAGGATGTACCCCAATACCTGGAACAAGGCTCCGTGGGGCACATCCGCCAGGGCATCCCTTCCCCGCCCTGCGACAGGCCCCACTCAGCTTCTGAGACACCCCGCCCAGCCCCGTGTCCTCCAGGAGGCCTTGGATGCTCTGATCCCACGGACGTCCGTCTCCTTGTCTCCCTCAGTCACACAGAGCACTGCCCACAGACCTCACTGACCGGGGATGATTCCTGCCTTGTCTCTTGAGCAGCTCAGAGCATCCATCAGACAATGCCTGGTCCGCACCTGCATCCAGGTGTGTAAGCCCCGGACCTGGGGGCCAGGCTTGAGCCGTCCCTCCTTCCACCACTTGTCTCGTGTCCTCCCCCACCCACACCTGAGCTCCTCTGCCCCCGACTCCCCGCCCAGCCCGAGGGCAGGGCGCTTACCGACACCCCTGCCACCCACGGGACCAAGTGCTGACCCCAGGCCTCTCCCTCCTCAGTCGCTGCTGTTCCTGGGGCTGGTGGCCGCCGTCGGGCTGGGCCTGAACCTCGTCTTCCTCGCGGCTTACCTGGTGTGTGTGTGCTGCTCCCTGCAGAGCAGTGCGGTGCAGACCAAGCATCGCCACCCCTGCTGCATCACCTGGACGGCCGTGGCGGCTGGGCTCGTCTGCTGGTGAGTGTCCCTCTGCGCCGGGCCCGGCGTGCGCGCTCGGGCGGGGGGTGGCGGGGGTCTCCATGTGAGGCTGCAAGGCGGACACAGCGGAAGAAAAGTGGGCCTGACCATCTGGGTCTTGCCAGTGGTCAGCCTGATGACAAGGACACCCCTTCCTCGCCCTCCACTTCCTGCACAACCCCACCCCGCCGCCAGCAAACCCCAAGTGGCTCCTCAGCTGTCTGGCCACGTTCTCCTGCCTGAGCTCCGGGTACCTGGATGGGAGGGCCTGTCTCCAGGGTGAAAGCTGTGCCTTTTCTCGCCAAACAGTGGGAATCAGATGTCCGGGATGGCGAGGGGAGGCTCCCGAGCGTCCCTAGCCCCTGCCCCGGGGTGGGCCTCTCCAGCCTGGCAGCGAGCTCCCTGAGCAGTTGACCGGCGACATCTCTGCTCTCTGCGTCCTGTCCCCTCCCAGCGGCCGCCCGGCGTCTGCGATCAAAGTCTGACTCCAGTCCAGATCAATGCCATCTTCTCACAAGATCAATAGCTCTTAGCGCCATCAGCTGGGTCTTCTTTGCTTCGGATGGTGAAGTGAGGCTTCCTAACTGTGTGTCAGAGCCACGCTGCCCAGGCAGTGTACACACACACGCGGGCCTTGTGTTCACCAGTTGTATTTTTCTTGTTTTTGTATCTACAGAGGTTTTTCCAAAAGCCTCAGTTCCTCCTGAAACGCTCCAGGGGGTGGTCCTGCCCAAGGGGTGGAATGCCTCATGGCTAATTGTCCATTGTATCCAAGAACCCACAGCACTGTCTCGGCAGCAGGACAAGAGGCAGATGGGGCTCATCCCTAGCGGCTCACCTCATCCCCAGGGCTTTCCTCTCCATTAGATCACGTTCAAGGTCCCGTCCTGCCTGCAGTGTCAGGGCATCTAAGCCAAAAGATAGGCAAGAACTCAAAGCAGCTTTGCAGGGGTGACAAAGCACCAAACACGTGGAAGGGAACCAGGGCTGGGTGAGACACGCGGCCGGGGCTTAAATCATAAACTTAAAGGAGAGAGGTTGAGCCATGGTCGCAAGTTCAAAGACAAATACGACTCCCAGCAGAAAGGAGCCTCCTGCAAAGTACCTGGTATTAAACAGCCTCCTCCTGAGAGTAAGGTGTGCAGGGCGGGCAGGGAGAGACAGGATGGAGACGGCCCAAGAAACCAGCAGTGCTTGCTACGCAGGCAGCCCTCTCTCCTATGAACTCAGATTTTTCTGAAAAAAATACTGCAAGTGACAGAAGAATACTTTGGAACAGTAAGAATGACTTGGGAGGGTCAATTCCAATAAGTAATCGTTACCTGCCCCTTAAGGAAAACTCAAAACGGGAGTGTATGTGGCACAGCTCCTCCTTCAGAATTCTCCAGCTTACCTGGGCCGGGCACGAGGGAGCCGGCGATCAGAAAAACAGCCCCCAGTTCTGCCTTCTTGTAGCTCTCGGTCTGTTGGGAAAGACAGAGGATCATATGCTTGTTTGATCTGAGTACTTAGGAATTAAAGGGTAATTTTGGAGACAAGGCATAGGCGTGAAGTTGGATGGCCCACTCGAGTCGGGTGTTAACTGGGTGACAAGGGCACCAAGACCAACAGGATGAGAAGGCGTGAACTAGGCAAAGGTGGGGGCAAGCTGGGAGGAGATACTTCCATGCAGAGGGAGTTGGAGTGTGTGCAAAGGCCCTGTGGTGGGGGGGAGAAGGGAGCAAACCTTTTTTTTTTTTAATTTATGTTATCGAAGTATAGTTGATTTTCAATGTTGTATTAATTTCTGCCATACAACAAAGTGATTCAGTCATTCTTTTTCCTATTCTCTTCCATATGGTTTATCCCAGGATATTGAATGTAGTTCCCTGTGCTACACAGTTGGACCTGTGGTTTACCCATTCTGTATATAATACTTTGCATCTGCTAACCCCAAGCCCCCAATCCATCCCTCCCCCACCCCGCCTCCCCCTTGGCAACCACAAGTCTGTTCTTTGTGAGTCTATTTCTGTTTCGTAGATAAGTTCATTTGTGTCATATTTTAGATTATTCCACATATTAGCGATATCGTATGGCATTTGTCTTTCTCTGTCTGACTTACTTCAGTTAGTATGATCATCTCTAGGTCCATCCATGTTGCTGCAGGTGGCATTATTTCGTTCTTTTTTATGGCTGAGTAATATTCCATTGTGTACATGGACCACATCTTCTTTATCCATTCATCTGTCGATGGACATTTAGGTTGTTTCCGTGTCTTGACTAATGTGAATAGGGCAGCTATGAACACAGGGGTGCGTGTATCTTTTTGAATTATAGTTTCGTCCGGGTATATGCCCGGGAGCGGGATGGACAAAACTTTTAAGGCACTGAGAGAAGCCAGTGTGGCTGGAGCAGAGGGGCGGGCGAGGGGGCTGGGGTAGGGGTGCAGCAGGGTGGGGGATAGGCAGTAAGTGCGGTGGAGGCCCACAGTTACCTTCACTGGAGTTGTGCTCAGATTGGAGCCCAGCTGGAGTGAGTTGAGGGAGAGAAGCGGGGAGGGGGGGCCAACAAAAGCAGAAGGAGAAGGGATACGAGGTGAGGCTGGGGGGATTAGGAGGCGGGGGTCTTGCTGAGCTCTGACAGCAAGCATCCCGGAGAAGAGGGGAGATTCAATCCGTAGAAGAAAGAATGAACAAGGCAAAAGGGATATGAGGAGAATTCCCAGCGCACCTCTCTTTGGGAGTGATTTAACATTTGATTAAGAGAGCGGCGCTGTTAAACCAGAGAGGGGCAGCACCACAGACTTGTCTCAGAAGGCTGGGTGCAATTACACAGCCCCTCCTGAACCATCATCTCCGATAAATCCATAGACCATGAGAAGACGCAAAAGTGGAATCCTCCGTTGTTGAAAACAGGGAAAGGGAGAGTTAAAAGGATGGGAGAGCATTGGCTTGAGGCCGAGTGCCCAGAAAACACTGGATCATGACACAGAGAACTAGCAGAGAAAGTTAGAAACACAAGGAGCAAACGAAAGGTATTTTTCAGAGCAGACTGAAATTTAAAAGATGAAGTGACTAAAGAGAAGCTCATAGAAATACAATACATTTAATGTATGAATATTTCTGCATTTGACCAAGGTCCTCCCAGTATCCCTGTGGATGCTGTATTTACAGATTGTGTGGTGGTGCGGTTAAGTGGCTTCAAACCTGGTTGAACAATTCTGGTTGAATGCAAAGAATACTGATTTACTCATGGGTTCACCAAACTGTAGCTGGTGCGTGCATGCGTGCGTGCGTCAGACACGTGAAGCAGATAGGAACCTTGTTTTAAAATGCACATTCTCAGACCATACTGGTAACAAATGGGTGCGGTGTGCCCCCCGCCCCCGCCCCCCCACCTACGCTTTTAACAGGTGATTCTGTCCTGTGGTCCATGGACCGCTTTCTGAGAAACACTGAATTGGGGGTCAAGGGCACCCTGGAAGGAGGTTTCTAGAACAGTCTCCCAGGGGATTCCATCCCAGGTTCTGCCCTGTTTAAAGAAAAAGGGTAAAAACATTTGCACATGTGTCTTCATCTTTCCCCCACAAAATCAGCGTTTTGGATGAAAACTCAAGGAGGCTGTTTAATGAATCTTGAGAGGACCCCCAGGGGTGTGAGTCAGAGAAAGTATGATCAGTGACAGAGGCAAGACTTCGAATGATTTGTTCAGGCTGGAATGTTGGACTAAAACCAGCTAGATGGATTTAAAGTTCCTCTTTTATTTAAAACAAAACAAAAAGCAATACGGCACTAGAGGAAGAAGGAACGCCTGGGCTTAGCGGCAGTTCCTGGGGAGAAATCCAGGGATATTAATGGACCACAAGGTCAGTGACAGGGAGGGAGGACCCCAGGGCATTAGCCCCCTGGAGGGACCAGCTGGAGGGACCAGCTGGGCTTGGGTGCTTCACTCAGAGGCCACGTTTAAGGGTGACATGGACTGATTAGAGAGAGTTGAGCCAGAGGGTGATGTAGACCAGGGTCTGGAGGACACATCTGACTCGTAGAGCAGAAAAGGGGTGACACGGAGCCCCATTCAGATGTCTGACAGGGTGCCTTGCAGAATTGGAGGCTTATTCCAGTCTGGCCCCGAGGACAGCCAGGAGCCAGCAGGTACGTGATTTAAGGTGGTAGGCTTCAGCTCAACCTAACTCAACCTAAGAAGGGACTTTCTAGAAGCCGGAACATTTCAGCAGGACAGATGCCTCGTGTGTGGTGTGGGGAAGTGGAGGTGAAAGGATAGAGAATGGAGGGGGCATCCCCAACCCTTGGAGGGTTTGGGAGAGGTGAGTGTGATTTCATGAGACCTCAGTGGTCCCCAAGCCCACGTGTGTCAGAGTCACCTGGGGAGCTGGCAAAGGTACGAGTTCCTGAGCCCCTCCCAGACCTACTGTAGCATCAAAATCCCTAGGGCCCGGCCAGCAATCTTCCACCCTTCAGAGCCCCGGGACTGGGGAACAGGAGTATTTTCTTGTTGGCTGAATGAAATGTGCTGCAGAGCTAGTTGGCCAGGCCAGAGACCGCTGCCCCAGAACCTTCCTCCCTCCCCCGGCCAGTCCATCTGCCAGAACTCTAGACCACCCCCTCTCCCCTACCCCCAGGAAAGAGTTCCTCAGCTAAAGTCAAAAACCCGCTCTCATGGATGTTTAAAGGCGCTTTCATCATAATTGCCAAAACCTAGAAGTAACCGAGAAGCCCTTCAGTAGGTGAATGGCTAAATTGTGTTCATCCAAACAATGGAATATTATTCAGCGCTTAAAAAAAGAAAAATGAGCTATCAAGCCATGAAAAAACATGGAGGAATCTTAAATACATATTACTAAGTGAAAGAAGCCCGTCTGAAAAGGCTACGTACTGTAGGATTCCAACCATATGACATTCTGGAACAGGCAAAACTATGGAGACAGTAAAAAGATCAGTGGTTGGCAGGGGTTAGGGATGAGGGAGGGGTGGACGGGCAGAGCACAGAGGACTTTAAGGGCAGTGATATTACTCTGTATGAAACTATAATGGCGGATACATTTGTCCAAACCCGTAAGATTGCACTACGACACCAAGAGTGACCCTAATGTAAACTGTGGACTCTGGGTGATAATGACGTGTCCATGTAGGTTCGTCAGTTGTAACAATTGTCCCATTCTGGCGGGGGCTGGGGAGGCTGTCTGGGCGTGTGAGGCGCCACAGGGTATATGGGAAATTGCTGTACTTTCCATTCAGTTTCGTTGTGAAGTCTAAACGGCGCTAAAAAATAGTATACTAACAAAATTTCTCCTCTGGGTGTCACCTCTAAGTTTGGGGTCTTGCCTCTAGTGCTGCGGTGGGCGTTGGTTTCTATGGAAACAGCGAGGCCAACGACGGGGTGTACCAGCTGATCTACTCCCTGGACAATGCCAACCACACCTTCTCTGGGATCGATGTGCTGGTAAGGTCGCGGGCGGCCGGTGAGGTCTGCGTGGTGGGAACGAAAGCCCCAGTCAGAGTCCAGCCAGCTCGGCTCCAAGGGGGCCGGACTCCCCTTGGGGCTGCCAGTTGGTCCCACCAGGAGCCAACCGGCGATTTCTGCTCCCCAGGCTGGGGGGCACAGGGGGCAGGGGTAGGAGTGAGGACCAAAGGAGAAAGGCTACGGGGTCCTGGGGGCCAGGACGGCTGTGGGATCAGAGCCCGTCCATCTTCAGCAGAGCTGAGCACTGTGCCATTTGTTCAAGAGGCCCCTGAATGTGGACAGTCGGCCCCGCGGTGCTTTCTGTGTTCACTTTCAGTGCTGGGTGTAGAGTATGGTGGGTGGCGTCCAGGAGATGTCAACACTCTTCAAAAACAAGTGAAGAGCCCCAAACCCCACAAGGTGTCCTCCGGGCTCTGGTTTCCAGGCGCCGTGACTCCAGCTGGGGGCTAAGGGTGAAGGATGTGCTGGGCTGGCCAGAGGAGAGGAAGGAGTTTTTGCCCAAGGAAGAGGTCCACTTGCTGAGCCTCGAGGGCGGGGAGAGTCAGGGTCTTCAAAAAAAGGCAGCCCATGGCCCCCAGTGCTTGTCACTTTCTCTCTGGAACCACTGGCTCTTTCCAGCTAATTTCCCAGCAGCCCCTGGCGCCCTAGGAGCCAGGCTCCAGGGCAGTTTTCAGAAATGCCAGTCCTGTCCGCCATCACCTCTGGGCCAGTTCCCCAGTAGAGGGGTGACCTCAGCAAATGAGCAGTTGTGTCAGGCAGCCTCAGCCACGCAATCCAGCCCTGACCGGAGCCTGTGGACCTCACTTCATCCTGGTGCCGCTTCAGGAGGATTCGACCTCAGTGCCCCTCCTCTCCCTTAAGCTCCTCTCAGGCCTTAATCCCCCAGCCCGGCTCCTCCCAGGAGGGACTCCCTTAAAGAGACAGCTGTGCTGCTCCTTGGGGGTACGGCTGGGTGCTGGGTGCCATGGCCTCAGAGAGGGTCCTTCTGGGGAGCCGAGGGTCACACACCAGAGCAGGGTCCCAGGTCTCCTGCTGAGCTCATCCAACCACCCCCTGTGTTCACTGGGACCCATCCCTGGGGACTGAGAGCTGTCTGGACACTGGGCTGGAGCAGCTCTCATGGGGCGAGGATGGGGCGGCTGGGATGGGGGAGCTGAGGGGCCGAACGCCACCTGACCAGCACTGGGTGGGGCCTGGGGGGAGCTCACTGCCTGGGGACCCCCGCCATTCCCTCTGCCCTGGTGGGGAGGGGGCTCCACCCACCAGCACAGAACCACTGGAGGAAGAGCCAGCCCCTGAAGGAGAATCCCTTCCCCGGGAAGCCCCAGAGCCATGACCTTCACTGGCTGACTTGTGACCATTGTAAGGAATGACCCGTGGCTCCCCAGGGCTGAGGAAGAAAGTCCCAGAGCCGCCCTGATGGGAAGATTCAAGCTTTTCATGTCCTTATCCCCCGTAGATGAGCTGAGCCTGAGACCCCCAGGCTGGGCCCATCCACCCCAGCTGAGAGCTCCCCAGGGTCAGGGGTGGACGTTGTGCGTCAGACCCCAGGTCTCTAAATGCCCCCGTGTTCCTGAAGGGAGGGGTTCCGTGTGTCTCTGGCGGTCAGCCCCTCACCCTCTCTCCACCATTTCTGAAAAGCAAAGGCAGGCGTCCCAGGCTCTGGTGATGGTCCAGCCGGCCAGGAGCTGCTTGGGTCCTGATGGCCACCTCCTGTGTTGACCTGCGTCCTTGGCTGGGCCTGTGGGGCTGGTTTGGGCCTCGGGTGGGCACCCAACACTCCCAGTCCCAAGGGCTCCAGGGGAGGCAGCAGATCTTAGAGGGCTCCCTAGATTGGAGGGGGGTGAAGGCCAAATATCACACAAATGATGTTAGATGAGATAATGCCCATGAAAGTGCCTGGAATCTCCAAAAAACGCTCCACATTGGGAGGGGGGACCCTATGCTAATGGTGCCATTATTATAATTACTGTAATTGTGTATATTACTGTAATCACCACGAAAGAGAGAGGAGACTTGGATTGGGGGGCGGCGGCACTCAGGAGACAAGTCAGGTGACTAAGACCTGGGCCAGAGTGAGGTGGGCCCTCCCAGGCTCCCCTTCCCAGACCAGAAGCCCCAGGCCTGCGCCCTTCCACCCTGAGGGAGCCCTGTGCCTCGGTGGGTGGCGGGAGGGTCCTGGATCAGCTGCACACTCTGATTCGGGGGGTCGCAAAGGGTCATTTGGGAGTGCCATGTGGGTCCTTTCTCTGGATCCAGCGCCCCCGATCTGGGCCCCAGTGACTCACTCAGGGCGTCTTGCACACCTCTAACCCACTGGGGTCTCGGCTGAAAACCAGGGCCTTGGGCTCTACAGCCCCTGGGAGCTCAGCTGGCTCGAGTTTGAGCCACATGTTCTGGTGGCCACTGAGGCTCCTCTGGGTTCTCCTTTGCATTGGCATCAGGCCTGTGGGCAGCCCTGGGGAAGGAACTGGGCACAGAGAGGTTGTGTTGCTGCTGCAGGGTAGGGAGCTAGTATGTGTTAGAGCGAGTATTGGAACCCAGGGGTCTGGTCTTAGCCTTTCCCTTCAAGGCTCTGAGATGGGGGCCCTGCCCCTGGCCTGCCAAGCCTCCACCCCTTCATCTCCTGGCACTTCATCCCCTGCCTGTCTAGAAAACCTCATCAACTCCCTCTCTAAGAGGGAGCTTCCTCCATCTCAGAGATTTTCAAACTTGAGCTTGCATCAGAATCCCCTGGAGGGCTTGATAAACACAGATGGGGGGGCCCACCCCAGACTTTCCAATTCTGTAGGTCTGGGACCAGGCTGATAATTTGCATTTATAACGAGTTCCCAGCTGATAACAGGTCCAGGGGCCACAGCTGGAGAACCATGGTTCCATCCTCTGGGGCAACAGCTTCCTCTACCACCTGCTAGCTCGCCCCTAACCCCACCCCAGCCTGGGGAGCTGAGCCGGCCCTCCCGATTCCCCGTGGGAGTGCCTGATCCACCTCTGAGTGTCCCCATCGCCATCTCCCTGTGGGGAGCTCTGTGCTGAACCTCTAAGGACTGGAGGTGCAGTGGGGAAGCCGGGGGTGTAAGTAGGTCAACGCTGTGATTTTAATTTTTTCTATTTTGTTTCGTTTCCTATGGGAAGACATCAGGAGGAAAGAGAGAGCCTGGCTTTCGGGGGTTTTTTCCAAGGAGGAATTTAAGAAATAGAGAAGTTAAACATATAGAGCTATGGCAGGGGAGAAAAAGTCGTCTTACAGGAAAAGTTTACAGAGCACTTTTTTTTTGGCTGTGTTGGGTCTTCGCTTCTGTGCGGGCTTCCTCTAGTTATGGCGAGCGGGGGCCACTCTTCATAGCGGTGCGCTGGCCTCTCACTATCGCGGCCTCTGTTGTTGTGGAGCACAGGCTCCAGACACGCAGGCTCAGTAGTTCTGGCTCACGGGCCCAGTTGCTCCGCGGCATGTGGGATCTTCCCGGACCGGAGCACGAACCCGCGTCCCCTGCATGGGCAGGCGAACTCCCAACCACTGCGCCACCAGGGAAGCCCCCTACAGAGCATTTTTAACGGCCCTGTGATCTAAAGTGTGCTGGGTATCATATAGGAATATGAAAATATCACACAGTACAGGTCTTGCTCCCAATGTTAACATTTATTGAGTGCCTTTGGATCAATGGCTGCAAAGCACTTGTCCGTTGATCTTATTGAATTGAAAAGGAACGTTTATTAGGGTGAGGTTTAGTTATTGAATTCATTTGTACATGCCCAGCATCTCTGCACTTTGGTATCTCTTAGTCTTTAGCCAGCTTGTAAGAACCAGCAACAAGCCGGGAAAAGGAACAAGCCGCTGACACTGAAAAACATAAAATGCAACAAAGGGGGCCATTCTCTTTTCTGGAACCAGGAACTCCTAGCCTAGCGCAGATGTGAAAGGCCACAAAGTTGCTGTCAAGTCCCCCCTAATGCGGAGAAACAGCGTTTGCTGCCAGGAGTGGGGTCTGATCACCTCTCTGCAGAGCTCTCCCCATTGGACACTCCTAAACCTTCTTCTGGGTCTTTTTTTTTTTTTTTGGGCAGTACCACAAGGCTTGCGGAATCTTAGTTCCCCGACCAGGGATTGAACCCACGGCCCTCGGCAGTGAAAGCGCAGAGTCCTAACCACTGGACTGCCAGGGAACTCCCATTCTGGGTCATTTTTCTCTTCCTTCCAGACCTGGGGGAGCTGAAGTCTGCCTGGAGGAATAGCGCACACTCCCCACTTCCAACCAGTTGTGCTTGTTGGTATAGCATGACAGTTTCAGAGCAACGAAGCCCTTCTTCCCCTCGTGCTGACACCCAGGCTCAGAACGGGCTTGGCAGGGAGGTGCTTGGGGTTCCCAGGCTGGGTCTCCAGCCCCTGCCGAGACCCTGCCTCTGGGCTATCGAGAGGCACCTTTCTAATTCTTGTGGTCCTTGTTTGCAGGCCCAGGAGAGTCACCTCCATTGACCTTCCCTCTCTACCTCTGAGCAGAAAGATGCTTCCTTCAGGCTCTGCTCAGCTCCAGGCAGGACAAACGTGGGGGGCGGGGGGGGGGGGGACAAGCACAGAGAAGGCGCAGATTTCCTCCTCCTGTCACGTGTCCCGGCTGCTCAGAGGCAGGATCCCGTCTGCCTGTATTATTTCAAAGTTCCATTGTTCTGCCCTCACTCGGGGGGTTCAGGACGCTGTGGGCTGTCCTCTGCTCTACAACAAAGCCTTTCTCTTGTGAGACGCTGAGAAAGCCTATTGTGGGAACAAAAGGTCAGGTAGCAACAGAGGGACTCTTCAGTTTAAACATTTTATTCCTCACCCCCCAAAAGAATTCATCACCCAAGGTGTTTAAACTTTGAAGAGAATCTTCAAGGAAGAAAAATGGCTTCTCTTGTTTGTTTCCCCATCTGGGTCTGTCTTTCTAGGAAAGCACTGTGTCTTGGAGCCCAGGTCCTGGTTAGGGCCAGATCGAGCCTGTCCCCTGGATGGAGGGACCCGTGGGCTGCGCGGGTAGTGGGAGCCTCTGTTGTCCATCCTCCGTCTGGACCACAGCCTCGTGACTCTTCAGGGCTGGGGGTGGCGCCCATGGGGCACTCATTCAAGGACAAGCTCTTCTCCTCCAGAGTTTGAGGCAGAGGGTTTACCTCTCTGGCTTCCTCCCACCCGAGGCCAGACTCAGAAGCCCCGCCCCTCCCCAGGTGTCTGGAACCACCCAGAAGATGAAGGTCGACCTCGAGCAGCACCTGGCCCGGCTCAGTGAGATCTTTGCCACCCGGGGCGATTACCTCCAGACACTGAAGTTCATGCAGCAGATGGCGGGCAACATCATCGTGCAGTTGGCAGGGGTGCCCGTGTGGACAGAGGTCACCAAGGAGCTGACCGAACTGGTCAACCAGACTGGCTACGTGGAGTACTACCGGTGAGGGGCCCCGGGGAGGGGTGATGGGGCTGCACCAGCTTCCTTCATCCAAGCCAGCGTCTTGGGGCTTGGGCTGGGAAGTGCCACCAGAAGGTCTTAAGCCTTAATGACTGAAACCCCTAGGACATGAGAGCTTGTGGGGGTCGAGCGGTGGGCATGTAGTACAGCCTGCTTGTACAGGCAGGCGCTGAGCCCCAGGGAGGGGCAGTGATGTGCCAAAATCTCAGCGCAGGAGGCTGGACCTGGCCTCCCACCCCGCACACAGCAAGGGGCTCCTCCGGGACCAGCATCCTCTGTGGCTGGCGCTGGGTGAAGTGCTGGTGGCTTATGGGTTCCTCACCTGCCCGGGTTTCTGGGATGGGGTTCCTCCACCTGCATTCTCGGCCACAGAGGTGCGGGGCGTCGGGAGATGGCAGCCTCTTTGCCCCCCCAGTCGTAGCTGCTTAGCAAGCTCAGAGGTGCCTCCAGCCTGAGTGATGTGGGCTGCGGGGCGCCACCCCACCTTTGCCGTATCAGGTATGCAGGTTCACACCTGTGTCATCGAGCCTTTGGGGTTTCATTTACGTCTCCCCTGCCTCCCCATCACCCAAACCCCATCCCAGGTGAAGGCACTGGACACAGGCCAGCTGACCAGGGACCGGCCGCCCTCCCTCCACGCACAGGGTCTGGTGAAGGTCACTCTGGGGACAACCAAGAAAGGAGGAGGCAGTCCCCGTTTTGGGGGGCTCCCAGCCGAAGGGTGACACCCACTCATGGCGTACACGTCCTTGCGCACCCAGGGCAGGGCGCCTGGCACGGAGGCAGTGCTGGGGAGCAATGGACACAGGAGCCCTGAAGAGCAGGTGTCCGCTCTTTGGATGCCCCTCCCACCGCCCCCCCCCCCAGTTTGTTGCCTCCCCTTCAAGCCATTAGCAAAGGTCAGAGTCTTTACCACAACGTTGCACAGTTTACTCTGGGTCCATTTCCCCTTTATGAGAAAGCCCCATCCCAGGCTGAACTGACCCAGAGAAAATGTTTCTGGTGGCCTCTGGCCACAGACCTCCCCATCCAGGGCTCTCCCTTCCCCGGGGTAGGAGATGGCCGGGCCCCGACCAGGGGGAGCTCATGAGCCCCCCCTGCCCCAGCCCTGGACAGCACTCCTTGTTCCTCCCCTTCCGCCCATCCAGCGCCTGCCTTTCCAGATGTCACCAATGCAGCTTCCCACCAGACTTTTTTTCGCCCATGTGCAAAAGCACCTTTCTCCCAAGTGACCACACAGAAACCGCCAACTCTAAGGACTGGTTGTGACTTGTGACCCAGTACAGTGGCATGTGATAAGTCCTGTGACACGAGGGACAGTCATTGCCTGAGCCTCCTAAACCGTTTTGTCGTGGAAAGTTAGGCATCCGTTTTGACCCTGCCATTCTCTCTGAGTGGACCTAACCTGGGGCCATGTACGCCGAAGGGCCTAATGCGGGCACTTGGAGAGTGACTGTGGTGAAATAAGTCAGAACATATGTATCAACCGGGACTCTGACGTTTAAGATGATTTTATGAAAAACTGGGGTAAGTGTGGTGACCGCTGCACGGTATCTATTTCAATGTGGGTGACTGAGAGCGTCCTCCGGAGCCCCCATCCCCAGCTTCCACCCCGTTCAGGTCTAGTTCAAGGTTAGCACCTGATGTTCTGTCCCTTCCCCTCATCTGCTGTTTGCTCCCGCCTCTTGCCTGAGCTGCCCTAAAACAAAAGCCTTATTTTATTCTTCATGCCCTAACCAGCCTTAGGGGCTGGGTCTCCTTTGTACAGCCTCCACATCTTTGCTTTCCAAATGGTTCTAGAGCACAGCCATCCAGCTAAGCAAATTCTTTTTAGTGCTTTTACACAAGGCCTGGCTAAGTATTGGAGGCAATTAAAAAGCCAAGAGACTCCTCTCCGGAGATTTACAAAGGGTGTAACAGCAATCGCATCAACACCGGATATGGGAGGAGCTGAGAGAGTAGGGGCCTGAGCTGCTCCTGCGAGAGCCAAGTTCTTGGTTAGAAACACATCCCTAGGTCATCACCAGGCTCCTCTGGGAAAATGCATCCGCCTCGCAGAGCTGTTTCCAGGAACCCTTTACTACACAAGGAGGCGTGGATGCCTTGAAACACAGTCATCGTGGAGAGTCGGTTAGAAGCAGTCCTGACTGATTTCCTGCTAATGTGCAGAGTAGAGGAGAGAGAGGTAACAAGAAACCTTTATGTTGGAAACATGAAACCAGGACTTTGAGAGGCGCCTGGTGGCTGGCTGTGTCTCTTGTAGGAAGGCCCTGAGACATGGAGAGTCTGGAATTCCTGGTCCAGGCTCTTCTCCCACGGGCCTCAGTTTAACAATCTGTAGAACGAGGTTCTTTTTTTAAAAATTTATTTTTTGCTGCGTTGGGTCTTCGTTGCTGCGTGCGGGCTTTCTCTAATTGCGGCAAGCGGGGGCTACTCTTCCTTGCAGCGTGCGGGCTTCTCATTGCAGTGGCTTCTCTTGTTGCGGAGCACGGGCTCTAGGCATGTGGGCTTCAGTAGCTGTGGCGCACGGACTCAGGAGTTGTGGCGCATGGGCTTAGTTGCTCCGCGGCATGTGGGATCTTCCCAGACCAGGGCTCGAACACGTGTCCCCTGCATTGGCAGGCGGATTCTTAACCACTGCGTCACCAGGGAAGCCCTGTAGAATGAGATTCTAATGCTGGATGTTCCTGAGGTTCTTTCAAGCTCCGACTCTGATTCTAAGAAGACTGGCTCTTGGTGGCCTCATCCTAGTGGTGGGCGGGGCAGGCTCTGCACTTCCCCAGAGCCGCTAGATCCATTCCTGGGAGCTCCAGAGACTACAATGGCTGCCCCAGCTCCGCTCCAGGCAGGGAATCGAGGATTTTGATTTGTCCCCTTTTTGAGGCGTTTAGCCTCCATTCGTAAAGGGGGAAGGAACCTGGTTTGGCTGCCAGGCGGCCTCCAGCATGCTCTCCCCGACTTGGAGCTTCTTTGTCACTTTCTTCCAGCTCCACCCCACTCCCTACCCACACTCCAAGCTCTTTCTTACCCTCCTTGTGGTATTAGTGAAGCAGAAAACATTTGCTGGAGAGAAGTCAACGAATTTGCTTGGCTTTTGCATCAAGAGACATAATGATCAGAAGACTTCCCTCTTCTGGGACTAGGAGAATCTCCTCTCTGCTCCCTGCCTTCTCCGTCCACCAGTCCCCAACGCTTAGACTGGTCCCCCAGCGCAGGGCCGATGGAAGTGGCTGCTCAGCGAGGTTGGAGCTGAGGTGTGAGGGCACCTTGGGATCCTGTTTGGAAGGGAAAGAACCAGGGTGCTTTGCTTGGGGTCTTGTCAGCGCCCTTGGACTTGGGTACCCTGGGCTCTGCAGCCCGTGCTTTGGAGAAGCAGAAAAGCAGGGACCCCGGAATCCCTCTGCCTTTCTTTGTTTCCCTTTTCATTTAGCAAGCACTTAATCCTCACAGAGTTCCGGCCTCCTTCACAGGTTTGCAAACTGAGGCTCAAGGGGGAGGGGGGGTGCAACTTGCCAAGTTCTCCAGCTTGTGTGACTGCCTTTCCCCATCACCTCAGCCCTGGGTGGGCAGCAAAAGGCCAGAGGAGTGAGGGGCTGGGAGGCCTGGAGGTTCTTGGTGCCCTGGGATGACCTGGCCCGGGCTCCCTTGCCCCACCCCGAGCTCCTGATGGTCTGGGGATGAACCCACGCATCCGAGAATCCCCTGGCCCTAAGCTCGGTGCCTGGCACAAAAGGTGGTTGAAATCAAAACCTAATCAAGGGCTTCCCTGGTGGCGCAGTGGTTGAGAGTCCGCTTGCCAATGCAGAGGACACGGGTTCGTGCCCCGGTCCGGGAAGATCCCACATGGCGCTGAGCGGCTGGGCCCGTGAGCCATGGCCGCTGAGCCTGCGCGTCCGGAGCCTGTGCTCCGCAACGGGAGAGGCCGCAACAGTGAGAGGCCCGCGTACCGCAGGAAAAAAAAAAAAAAAAAAAAAAACTAATCGAAAGGATATATGTATATGTATAACTGAATCATTTTGCTGTACACCTGAAACCAACACAACATTGTAAGTCAACTACGTACACTCCAGGACTTCCCTGGCAGTCCAGTGGTTAAGACTCCGCGCTTCCACTGCAGGGGGCGTGGGTTCGATCCCTGGTCAGGGAGCTAAGATCCCACATGCTGCCGGGTGTGGCCAAAAAAGAAAGAAAAAAACTATATACTCCAATATAAAATAAAAATTAAATTTAAAAAAATAAAATAAGCTACAAGGATATATTGTACAATGTAGCCAATATTTTATAATAACTATAAATGGAGTATCACCTTCAAAACTTGTGAGACACTATATTGTACACCTGAACTTATGTAATATTGTACAGCAACTATACTTCAATTTTTTAAAAAAAGTTAAAAAAAAAAGTAAATGAAAGGAGAAATTTATTTCCTCGGTTGCACCAGCCATGTTTCACACTCTCGTGACCACACGTGGGTAGT